>NC_091345.1:24827264-24884764 GCF_038502225.1 Cherax quadricarinatus
TAATCCACACTTTTTATTGAATAAATTAATTTGTCCCCTAACTGTATATCGTCGCTCATGGTGTGAAGGTCGTCTGACAGCCCCGTCAAGGGTATCGTCGCTCATGGTGTGAAGGTCGTCTGACAGCCCCGTCAAGGGTATCGTCGCTTATGGCGTGTAGGTCGTCTGACAGCCCCGTCAAGGGTATCGTCGCTCATGGTGTGAAGGTCGTCTGACAGCCCCGTCAAGGGAATCGTCGCTCATGGTGTGAAGGTCGTCTGACAGCCCCGTCAAGGGTATCGTCGCTCATGGTGTGAAGGTCGTCTGACAGCCCCGTCAAGGGTATCGTCGCTCATGGTGTGAAGATCGTCTGACAGCCCCGTCAAGGGTATCGTCGCTCATGGTGTGAAGGTCGTCTGACAGCCCCGTCAAGGGTATCGTCGCTCATGGTGTGAAGATCGTCTGACAGCCCCGTCAAGGATATCGTCGCTCATGGCGTGTAGGTCGACTGACAACCCCGTCAAGGGTATCGTCGCTCATGGTGTGAAGGTCGTCTGACAGCCCCGTCAAGGGTATCGTCGCTCATGGTGTGAAGATCGTCTGACAGCCCCGTCAAGGGTATCGTCGCTCATGGTGTGAAGATCGTCTGACAGCCCCGTCAAGGATATCGTCGCTCATGGTGTGAAGATCGTCTGACAGCCCCGTCAAGGGTATCGTCGCTCATGGTGTGAAGATCGTCTGACAGCCCCGTCAAGGGTATCGTCGCTCATGGTGTGAAGGTCGTCTGACAGCCCCGTCAAGGGGATCGTCGCTCATGGCGCGTAGGTCGACTGACAACCCCGTCAAGGGTATCGTCGCTCATGGTGTGAAGATCGTCTGACAGCCCCGTCAAGGGTATCGTCGCTCATGGCGTGTAGGTCGACTGACAACCCCGTCAAGGGTATCGTCGCTCATGGTGTGAAGATCGTCTGACAGCCCCGTCAAGGGGATCGTCGCTCATGGCGCGTAGGTCGACTGACAGCCCCGTCAAGGATATTGTCGCTCATGGCGTGTAGGTCGACTGACAGCCCCGTCAAGGGTATCGTCGCTCATGGTGTGAAGATCGTCTGACAGCCCCGTCAAGGATATCGTCGCTCATGGTGTGAAGATCGTCTGACAGCCCCGTCAAGGGTATCGTCGCTCATGGTGTGAAGGTCGTCTGACAGCCCCGTCAAGGGTATCGTCGCTCATGGTGTGAAGGTCGTCTGACAGCCCCGTCAAGGATATCGTCGCTCATGGTGTGAAGGTCGTCTGACAGCCCCGTCAAGGATATCGTCGCTCATGGTGTGAAGGTCGTCTGACAGCCCCGTCAAGGATATCGTCGCTCATGGTGTGAAGGTCGTCTGACAGCCCCGTCAAGGGTATCGTCGCTCATGGTGTGTAGATCGTCTGACAGCCCCTTCAAGGATATCGTCGCTCATGGTGTGAAGATCGTCTGACAGCCCCGTCAAGGGTATCGTCGCTCATGGTGTGAAGGTCGTCTGACAGCCCCGTCAAGGATATCGTCGCTCATGGTGTGAAGATCATCTGACAGCCCCGTCAAGGGTATCGTCGCTCATGGTGTGAAGGTCGTCTGACAGCCCCGTCAAGGATATCGTCGCTCATGGTGTGAAGATCATCTGACAGCCCCGTCAAGGGTATCGTCGCTCATGGTGTGAAGGTCGTCTGACAGCCCCGTCAAGGATATCGTCGCTCATGGTGTGAAGATCGTCTGACAGCCCCGTCAAGGGTATCGTCGCTCATGGTGTGAAGGTCGTCTGACAGCCCCGTCAAGGATATCGTCGCTCATGGTGTGAAGATCGTCTGACAGCCCCGTCAAGGGTATCGTCGTTCATGGCGTGTAGGTCGACTGACAGCCACGTCAAGGATATCGTCGGTCATGGTGTGAAGATCGTCTGACAGCCCCGTCAAGGATATCGTCGCTCATGGCGTGTAGGTCGACTGACAGCCCCGTCAAGGATATCATCGCTCATGGCGTGTAGGTCGACTGACAGCCCCGTCAAGGATATCGTCGCTCATGGTGTGAAGATCGTCTGACAGCCCCGTCAAGGATATCGTCGTTCATGGCGTGTAGGTCGACTGACAGCCCCGTCAAGGATATCGTCGCTCATGGCGTGTAGGTCGACTGACAGCCCCGTCAAGGATATCGTCGTTCAAGGCGTGTAGGTCGACTGACAGCCCCGTCAAGGATATCGTCGTTCATGGCGTGTAGGTCGACTGACAGCCCCGTCAAGGATATCGTCGCTCATGGCGTGTAGGTCGACTGACAGCCCCGTCAAGGATATCGTCGTTCATGGTGTGAAGATCGTCTGACAGCCCCGTCAAGGATATCGTCGCTCATGGCGTGTAGGTCGACTGACAACCCCGTCAAGGGTATCGTCGCTCATGGTGTGAAGATCGTCTGACAGCCCCGTCAAGGATATCGTCGTTCATGGTGTGAAGATCGTCTGACAGCCCCGTCAAGGATATCGTCGTTCATGGTGTGAAGATCGTCTGACAGCCCCGTCAAGGATATCGTCGTTCATGGTGTGAAGATCGTCTGACAGCCCCGTCAAGGGTATCGTCGCTCATGGTGTGAAGATCGTCTGACAGCCCCGTCAAGGATATCGTCGCTCATGGCGTGTAGGTCGACTGACAACCCCGTCAAGGGTATCGTCGCTCATGGTGTGAAGGTCGTCTGACAGCCCCGTCAAGGGTATCGTCGCTCATGGTGTGAAGATCGTCTGACAGCCCCGTCAAGGGTATCGTCGCTCATGGTGTGAAGATCGTCTGACAGCCCCGTCAAGGATATCGTCGCTCATGGTGTGAAGATCGTCTGACAGCCCCGTCAAGGGTATCGTCGCTCATGGTGTGAAGATCGTCTGACAGCCCCTCAAGGGTATCGTCGCTCATGGTGTGAAGATCGTTTGACAGCCCCGTCAAGGGTATCGTCGCTCATGGTGTGAAGGTCGTCTGACAGCCCCGTCAAGGGGATCGTCGCTCATGGCGCGTAGGTCGACTGACAGCCCCGTCAAGGATATTGTCGCTCATGGCGTGTAGGTCGACTGACAGCCCCGTCAAGGGTATCGTCGCTCATGGTGTGAACATCGTCTGACAGCCCCGTCAAGGATATCGTCGCTCATGGTGTGAAGATCGTCTGACAGCCCCGTCAAGGGTATCGTCGCTCATGGTGTGAAGGTCGTCTGACAGCCCCGTCAAGGATATCGTCGCTCATGGTGTGAAGGTCGTCTGACAGCCCCGTCAAGGATATCGTCGCTCATGGTGTGAAGGTCGTCTGACAGCCCCGTCAAGGATATCGTCGCTCATGGTGTGAAGGTCGTCTGACAGCCCCGTCAAGGGTATCGTCGCTCATGGTGTGTAGATCGTCTGACAGCCCCTTCAAGGATATCGTCGCTCATGGTGTGAAGATCGTCTGACAGCCCCGTCAAGGGTATCGTCGCTCATGGTGTGAAGGTCGTCTGACAGCCCCGTCAAGGATATCGTCGCTCATGGTGTGAAGGTCGTCTAACAGCCCCGTCAAGGATATCGTCGCTCATGGTGTGAAGGTCGTCTGACAGCCCCGTCAAGGGTATCGTCGCTCATGGTGTGAAGGTCGTCTGACAGCCCCGTCAAGGATATCGTCGCTCATGGTGTGAAGATCGTCTGACAGCCCCGTCAAGGGTATCGTCGTTCATGGCGTGTAGGTCGACTGACAGCCCCGTCAAGAATATCGTCGGTCATGGTGTGAAGATTGTCTGACAGCCCCGTCAAGGATATCGTCGCTCATGGCGTGTAGGTCGACTGACAGCCCCGTCAAGGATATCATCGCTCATGGCGTGTAGGTCGACTGACAGCCCCGTCAAGGATATCGTCGCTCATGGTGTGAAGATCGTCTGACAGCCCCGTCAAGGATATCGTCGTTCATGGCGTGTAGGTCGACTGACAGCCCCGTCAAGGATATCGTCGCTCATGGCGTGTAGGTCGACTGACAGCCCCGTCAAGGATATCGTCGTTCAAGGCGTGTAGGTCGACTGAGAGCCCCGTCAAGGATATCGTCGTTCATGGCGTGTAGGTCGACTGACAGCCCCGTCAAGGATATCGTCGCTCATGGCGTGTAGGTCGACTGACAGCCCCGTCAAGGATATCGTCGTTCATGGTGTGAAGATCGTCTGACAGCCCCGTCAAGGATATCGTCGCTCATGGCGTGTAGGTCGACTGACAACCCCGTCAAGGGTATCGTCGCTCATGGTGTGAAGATCGTCTGACAGCCCCGTCAAGGATATCGTCGTTCATGGTGTGAAGATCGTCTGACAGCCCCGTCAAGGATATCGTCGTTCATGGTGTGAAGATCGTCTGACAGCCCCGTCAAGGATATCGTCGTTCATGGTGTGAAGATCGTCTGACAGCCGCGTCAAGGATATCGTCGTTCATGGTGTGAAGATCGTCTGACAGCCCCGTCAAGGATATCGTCGCTCATGGTGTGAAGATTGTCTGACAGCCCCGTCAAGGATATCGTCGCTCATGGCGTGTAGCTCGACTGACAGCCCCGTCAAGGATATCGTCGTTCATGGCGTGTATGTCGACTGACAGCCCCGTCAAGGATATCGTCGCTCATGGTGTGAAGATCGACTGACAGCCCCGTCAAGGATATCGTCGTTCATGGCGTGTAGGTCGACTGACAGCCCCGTCAAGGATATCGTCGTTCATGGCGTGTAGGTCGACTGACAGCCCCGTCAAGGATATCGTCGCTCATGGCGTGTAGGTCGACTGACAGCCCCGTCAAGGATATCGTCGCTCATGGCGTGTAGGTCGACTGACAGCCCCGTCAAGGATATCGTCGCTCATGGCGTGTAGGTCGACTGACAGCCCCGTCAAGGATATCGTCGCTCATGGCGTGTAGGTCGACTGACAGCCCCATCAAGGATATCGTCGCTCATGGCGTGTAGGTCGACTGACAGCCCCGTCAAGGATATCGTCGCTCATGGCGTGTAGGTCGACTGACAGCCCCGTCAAGGATATCGTCGCTCATGGCGTGTAGGTCGACTGACAGCCCCGTCAAGGATATAGTCGCTCATGGCGTGTAGGTCGACTGACAGCCCCGTCAAGCATATCGTCGCTCATGGCGTGTAGGTCGACTGACAGCCCCGTCAAGGATATCGTCGTTCATGGCGTGTAGGTCGACTGACAGCCCCGTCAAGGATATCGTCGCTCATGGCGTGTAGGTCGACTGACAGCCCCGTCAAGGATATCGTCGTTCATGGCGTGTAGGTCGACTGACAGCCTCGTCAAGGATATCGTCGCTCATGGCGTGTAGGTCGACTGACAGCCCCGTCAACGATATCGTCGTTCATGGCGTGTAGGTCGACTGACAGCCCCGTCAATGATATCGTCGCTCATGGCGTGTAGGTCGACTGACAGCCCCGTCAAGGATATCGTCGCTCATGGCGTGTAGGTCGACTGACAGCCCCGTCAAGGATATCGTCGCTCATGGGGTGTAGGTCGACTGACAGCCCCGTCAAGGATATCGTCGTTCATGGCGTGTAGGTCGACTGACAGCTCCGTCAAGAATATCGTCGCTCATGGCGTGTAGGTCGACTGACAGCCCCGTCAAGGATATCGTCGTTCATGGCGTGTAGGTCGACTGACAGCCCCGTCAAGGATATCGTCGCTCATGGCGTGTAGGTCGACTGACAGCCTCGTCAAGGATATCGTCGCTCATGGCGTTTAGGTCGACTGACAGCCCCGTCAAGGATATCGTCGCTCATGGCGTGTAGGTCGACTGACAGCCCCGTCAAGGGTATCGTCGCTCATGGCGTGTAGGTCGACTGACAGCCCCGTCGAGGATATCGTCGCTCATGGCGTGTAGGTCGACTGACAGCCCCGTCAAGGATATCGTCGCTCATGGCGTGTAGGTCGACTGACAGCCCGGTCAAGGATATCGTCGCTCATGGCGTGTAGGTCGACTGACAGCCCCGTCAAGGATATCGTCGCTCATGGCGTGTAGGTCGACTGACAGCCCCGTCAAGGATATCGTCTTTCATGGCGTGTAGGTCGACTGACAGCCCCGTCAAGGATATCGTCGCTCATGGCGTGTAGGTCGACTGACAGCCCCGTCAAGGATATCGTCGCTCATGGTGTGTAGGTCGACTGACAGCCCCGTCAAGGATATCGTCGCTCATGGCGTGTAGGTCGACTGACAGCCCCGTCAAGGATATCGTCGCTCATGGCGTGTAGGTCGACTGACAGCCCCGTCAAGGATATCGTCGTTCATGGCGTGTAGGTCGACTGACAGCCCCGTCAAGGATATCGTCGTTCATGGCGTGTAGGTCGACTGACAGCCCCGTCAAGGATATCGGACAGCCCCGTCAAGGATATCGTCGCTCATGGCGTGTAGGTCGACTGACAGCCCCGTCAAGGATATCGTCGCTCATGGCGTGTAGATCGACTGACTGCCCCGTCAATGATATCGTCGTTCATGGCGTGTAGGTCGACTGACAGCCCCGTCAAGGATATCGTCGCTCATGGCGTGTAGGTCGACTGACAGCCCCGTCAAGGATATCGTCGCTCATGGCGTGTAGGTCGACTGACAGCCCCGTCAAGGATATAGTCGTTGCTCTGAAAAAAAAACTGAAATTTACTTCAATTTAACCAATAAATATTCCCAATGTGTTTTCTAATATACAACTGGTCGGTAAAGTTTCGTCTGTCTGCTACACGAGGCTCATTAAAGCTACATATAACCTGTACATCACTAGTCAACACAACCTTAATACTGAACACAGTAATAAGCATTAATATTCATGTATATACACACGGAAATATAAATCTCTCGGTATATACGCAAAGAGATATATACATCTCGGCGAATATACAGTGAGAGAACTGAATTTCTCAGCGTATAAACACTGCTAGTTAAACACATCTCTGAATATATATTGAGGTGTAAACACCACGGAATATATACCTAGTTATGCTTAACACATTATCTCTCAGTACACAGCAGGTTTCAAACCTGCGAACACGGTATCAGAGTACACAAAACTTCATCCACACAGCCAGATTCTAGTTCGAATCCTACTGTGGACTGAGAGATGTTGTTTATACATCTTTCAATAAATGCACCTCTGTGTATATCCATACTGAGAGATATACAACCCTGAGTATAAATTTAGCGATAGAAATGCATCACTCATTTAAATATACATAGAAATATACACATCAAGAAGTGTGTAACACTGAATAATAAAAATAATAATCTTTATATATATATATATGTATATATTTATATATATATATATATATATATATATATATATATATATATATATATATATATATATATATATATATATATATATATATATATATATATATATACATAAATATATATATATATTTTTTTTCAACAAGTCGGCCGTCTCCCACCGAGGCAGGGTGACCCAAAAAAGAAAGAAAATCCCCAAAAAGAAAATACTTTCATCATCATTCAACACTTTCACCACACTCGCACATTATCACTGTTTTTGCAGAGGTGCTCAGAATACAACAGTTTAGAAGCATACACATATAAAGATACACAACATATCCCTCCAAACTGCCAATATCCCAAACCCCTCCTTTAAAGTGCAGGCATTGTACTTCCCATTTCCAGGACTCAAGTCCGACTATATGAAAATAACCGGTTTCCCTGAATCCCTTCACTAAATATTACCCTGCTCACACTCCAACAGATCGTCATGTCCCAAGTACCATTCGTCTCCATTCACTCCTATCTAACACGCTCACGCACGCTTGCTGGAAGTCCAAGCCCCTTACCCACAAAACCTCCTTTACCCCCTTTCTCCAACCCTTTCGAGGACGACCCCTACCCCGCCTTCCTTCCCCTATAGATTTATATGCTTTCCATGTCATTCTACTTTGATCCATTCTCTCTAAATGACCAAACCACCTCAACAACCCCTCCTCTGCCCTCTGACTAATACTTTTATTAACTCCACACCTTCTCCTAATTTCCACACTCCGAATTTTCTGCATAATATTTACACCACACATTGCCCTTAAACAGGACATCTCCACTGCCTCCAACCGTCTCCTCGCTGCTGCATTTACCACCCAAGCTTCACACCCATATAAGAGTGTTGGTACTACTATACTTTCATACATACCCTTCTTTGCCTCCATAGATAACGTTTTTTGACTCCACATATACCTCAACGCACCACTCACCTTTTTTCCCTCATCAATTCTATGATTAACCTCATCCTTCATAAATCCATCCGCTGACACGTCAACTCCCAAGTATCTGAAAACATTCACTTCTTCCATACTCCTCCTTCCCAATTTGATATCCAATTTTTCTTTATCCAAATCATTTGACACCCTCATCACCTTACTCTTTTCTATGTTCACTTTCAACTTTCTACCTTTACACACATTCCCAAACTCATCCACTAACCTTTGCAATTTTTCTTTAGAATCTCCCATAAGCACAGTATCATCAGCAAAAAGTAACTGTGTCAATTCCCATTTTGAATTTGATTCCCCATAATTTAATCCCACCCCTCTCCCAAACACCCTAGCATTTACTTCCTTTACAACCCCATCTATAAATATATTAAACAACCATGGTGACATTACACATCCCTGTCTAAGACCTACTTTTACCGGGAAGTAGTCTCCCTCTCTTCTACACACCCTAACCTGAGCCTCACTATACTCATAAAAACTCTTTACAGCATTTAATAACTTACCACCTATTCCATATACTTGCAACATCTGCCACATTGCTCCTCTATCCACTCTATCATATGCCTTTTCTAAATCCATAAATGCAATAAAAACTTCCCTATCTTTATCTAAATACTGTTCACATATATGCTTCAATGTAAACACCTGATCTACACATCCCCTACCCACTCTAAAACCTCCTTGCTCATCCGCAATCCTACATTCTGTCTTACCTCTAATTCTTTCAATTATAACCCTACCGTACACTTTTCCTGGTATACTCAGTAAGCTTATTCCTCTATAATTTTTACAGTCTCTTTTGTCCCCTTTCCCTTTATATAAAGGGACTATACATGCTCTCTGCCAATCCCTAGGTACCTTCCCCTCTTTCATACATTTATTAAACAAAAGTACCAACCACTCCAACACTATATCCCCCCCTGCTTTTAACATTTCTGTCATGATCCCATCAGTTCCAGCTGCTTTACCCCCTTTCATTTTACGTAATGCCTCACGTACCTCCCCCACACTTACATTCTGCTCTTCTTCACTCCTAAAAGATGGTATACCTCCCTGACCAGTGCATGAAATTACTGCCTCTGTTTCTTCCTTAACATTTAAAAGTTCCTCAAAATATTATCGCCATCTACCCAATACCTCCATCTCCCCATCTACTAACTCCCCTACTCTGTTTTTAACTGACAAATCCATATTTTCCCTAGGCTTTCTTAACTTGTTTAACTCACTCCAAAATTTTTTCTTATTTTCATTAAAATTTCTTGACAGTGCCTCTCCCACTCTATCATCTGCTCTCCTTTTGCACTCTCTCACCACTCTCTTTACCTTTCTTTTACTCTCCATATACTCTGCTCTTCTTATAACACTTCTGCTTTGTAAAAACCTCTCATAAGCTACCTTTTTCTCTATTATCACACCCTTTACTTCATCATTCCACCAATCACTCCTCTTTCCTCCTGCCCCCACCCTCCTATAACCACAAACTTCTGCCCCACATTCTAATACTGCATTTTTAAAACTATTCCAACCCTCTTCAACCCCCCCACTACTCATCTTTGCACTAGCCCACCTTTCTGCCAATAGTCGCTTATATCTCACCCGAACTTCCTCCTCCCTTAGTTTATACACTTTCACCTCCCTCTTACTTGTTGTTGCCACCTTCCTCTTTTCCCATCTACCTCTTACTCTAACTGTAGCTACAACTAAATAATGATCCGATATATCAGTTGCCCCTCTATAAACATGTACATCCTGGAGCCTACCCATCAACCTTTTATTCACCAATACATAATCTAATAAACTACTTTCATTACGTGCTACATCATACCTTGTATATTTATTTATCCTCTTTTTCATAAAATATGTATTACTTATTACCAAATTTCTTTCTACACATAGCTCAATTAAAGGCTCCCCATTTACATTTACCCCTGGCACCCCAAATTTACCTACTACTCCTTCCATAACATTTTTACCCACTTTAGCATTGAAATCCCCAACCACCATTACTCTCACACTTGATTCAAAACTCCCCACGCATTCACTCAACATTTCCCAAAATCTCTCTCTCTCCTCTACACTTCTCTCTTCTCCAGGTGCATACACGCTTATTATAACCCACTTTTCACATCCAATCTTTATTTTACTCCACATAATCCTTGAATTAATACATTTATAGTCCCTCTTTTCCTGCCATAGCTTATCCTTCAACATTATTGCTACTCCTTCTTTAGCTCTAACTCTATTTGAAACCCCTGACCTAATCCCATTTATTCCTCTCCACTGAAACTCTCCCACCCCCTTCAGCTTTGTTTCACTTAAAGCCAGGACATCCAGCTTCTTCTCATTCATAACATCCACAATCATCTCTTTCTTATCATCTGCACAACATCCACGCACATTCAGACTTCCCACTTTGACAATTTTCTTCTTATTCTTTTTAGTAATCTTTACAGGAAAAGGGGTTACTAGCCCATTGTTCCCGGCATTTTAGTTGACTTTTACAACACGCATGGCTTACGGAGGAAAGATTCTTATTCCACTTCCCCATGGATATAAAAGGAAAATTAATAAGACCAAGAACTATTAAGATAAAATCAAAGAAAACTCCGATGAGTGTGTATAAATAAATGTGTACCTGTATGTGTAGTGTGACCTAAGTGTAAGTAGAAGTAGCAAGACATGCCTGTAACCTTGCATATTTATGAGACAGACAAAAGACATCAGCAATCCTACCATCATGTAAAACAATCACAGGCTTCGTTTTACACTCACTTGGCAGGACGGTAGTACCTGCCTGGGTGGTTGCTGTCTACCAACCTACTATATATATATATATATATATATATATATATATATATATATATATATATATATATATATATATATATATATATATATATATATATATAACAACACTGCGACTAGCCGAGGATTCGAACCCATGTCGTTTCGATCCGTCTCATGGTGAGCGAAAATCACACAGGACGATTTAACCCACGGGACCACGCAATCCTACAAAGAATCAAGCACCCGACATGGGGTTCGAACCCTCTGCTTCTCGCAGTGTTATTATTGATTTATACCACTTAATTTAACCTAATCCAACTAAATATGTTTTAGATAAGTTTACAATAATTTAATAATAAACAAAGACAATGATTTTTGCGAAATTATTATAGGCACAAATTTTCGCTTGCCTTATTCGGTAAGGCAGTTTGACAGTTTGACTCATTAACATTACCAAAAATTAACATAATTTTTATGATGATTTAACTATTCAGATGAGATATGTTAGCGTATGTTTATATGCAAATTCTCAGTATTTGCTTTAATATATTTATAAAGTCTTATTTTAGAGGAGAATTTTAATACTCACGAGTTCAGAATATTTATTACCATTAACATGTTTTAATATATAGTTTTTTTTGTTTTTGCTTCTACTGAGATGAAAAAAAATTAACTGTATTTAATTCAGCTGTTGGTTGAAATATGAGTGTGACGTGTGTGTGACGTGTGTGTGACGTGTGTGACGTGTGTGTGACGTGTGTGTGACGTGTGTGTGACGTGTGTGTGACGTGTGTGTGACGTGTGTGTGACGTGTCTGTGACGTTTGTGTGACGTGTCTGTGACGTGTGTGTGACGTGTGTGTGACGTGTGTGTGACGTGTCTGTGGCGTGTCTGTGACGCGTCTGTGGCGTGTCTGTGGCGTGTCTGTGACGTGTCTGTGACTTGTCTGTGACGTGTCTGTGGCGTGTCTGTGACGTGTCTGTGACGTGTCTGTGACGTGTCGTGTTGATTTGATGTGAGGCCTGAGCCCACGTCAGTCTGTGTTATGTGGTTCACCACACACGTCAGTTTGTGATGTGTGGTTCACAACACACGTCAGGCTGTGATGTGTGGTTCACAACACACGTCAGGCTGTGATGTGTGGTTCACAACACACGTCAGGCTGCGTTGTTTGGTTCACCACACACGCCAGGCTGTGATGTGTGGTTCACAACACACGACAGGCTGTGTTGTGTGGTTCACCACACACGTCAGGCTGTGATGTGTGGTTCACAACACGCGTCAGTCTGTGTTGTGTGGTTCACAACACACGTCAGCCCGTGATGTGTGGTTCACAACACACGTCAGTCTGTGTTGTGTGGTTCACAACACACGTCAACCTGTGTTGTGTGGTTCACAACACACGTCAGTCTGTGTTGTGTGGTTCACAACACACGTCAGGCTGTGATGTGTGGTTTACAACACACGTCAGGCTGTGATGTGTGGTTCACAACACACGTCAGGCTGTGATGTGTGGTTCACAACACACGTGAGGCTGTGATGTGTGGTTCACAACACACGTCAGGCTGTGATGTGTGGTTCACAACACACGTCAGGCTGTGATGTGTGGTTCACAACACACGTCAGGCTGTGATGTGTGGTTCACAAAACACGTCAGGCTGTGATGTGTGGTTCACAACACACGTCAGGCTGTGATGTGTGGTTCACAACACACGTCAGACTGTGATGTGTGATTCACAACACACGTCAAGCTGTGATGTGTGGTTCAAAACACACGTCAGGCTGTGATGTGTGGTTCACAACACACGTCAGGCTTTGATGTGTGGTTCACAACACACGTCAGGCTGTGACGTGTGGTTCACAACACACGTCAGGCTGTGATGTGTGGTTCACAACACACGTCAGGCTGTGATGTGTGGTTCACAACACACGTCAGGCTGTGATGTGTGGTTCACAACACACGTCAGGCTGTGATGTGTGGTTCACAACACACGTCAGGCTGTGATGTGTGGCTCACAACACACGTCAGGCTGTGATGTGTGGTTCACAACACACGTCAGGCTGTGATGTGTGGCTCACAACACACGTCAGGCTGTGATGTGTGGTTCACAACACACGTCAGGCTTTGATGTGTGGTTCACAACACACGTCAGGCTGTGATGTGTGGTTCACAACACACGTCAGGCTGTGATGTGTGGTTCACAACACACGTCAGACTGTGATGTGTGGTTCACAACACACGTCAGGCTGTGATGTGTGGTTCACAACACACGTCAGGCTGTGATGTGTGGTTCACAACACGCGTCAGTCTGTGTTGTGTGGTTCACAACACACGTCAGGCCGTGATGTGTGGTTCACAACACACGTCAGTCTGTGTTGTGTGGTTCACAACACACGTCAACCTGTGTTGTGTGGTTCACAACACACGTCAGTCTGTGTTGTGTGGTTCACAACACACGTCAGGCTGTGATGTGTGGTTCACAACACACGTGAGGCTGTGATGTGTGGTTCACAACACACGTCAGGCTGTGATGTGTGGTTCACAACACACGTCAGGCTGTGATGTGTGGTTCACAACACACGTCAGGCTGTGATGTGTGGTTCACAAAACACGTCAGGCTGTGATGTGTGGTTCACAACACACGTCAGGCTGTGATGTGTGGTTCACAACACACGTCAGACTGTGATGTGTGATTCACAACACACGTCAAGCTGTGATGTGTGGTTCACAACACACGTCAGGCTGTGATGTGTGGTTCACAACACACGTCAGGCTTTGATGTGTGGTTCACAACACACGTCAGGCTGTGACGTGTGGTTCACAACACACGTCAGGCTGTGATGTGTGGTTCACAACACACGTCAGGCTGTGATGTGTGGCTCACAACACACGTCAGGCTGTGATGTGTGGTTCACAACACACGTCAGGCTTTCATGTGTGGTTCACAACACACGTCAGGCTGTGATGTGTGGTTCACAACACACGTCAGGCTGTGATGTGTGGTTCACAACACACGTCAGGCTGTGATGTGTGGTTCACAACACACGTCAGGCTGTGATGTGTGGTTCACAACACACGTCAGGCTGTGATGTGTGGTTCACAACACACGTCAGACTGTGATGTGTGGTTCACAACACACGTCAGGCTGTGATGTGTGGCTCACAACACACGTCAGGCTGTAATGTGTGGTTCACAACACACGTCAGGCTGTGATGTGTGATTCACAACACACGTCAGGCTGTGATGTGTGGTTCACAACACACGTCAGGCTTTGATGTGTGGTTCACAACACACGTCAGGCTGTGATGTGTGGTTCACAACACACGTCAGGCTGTGATGTGTGGTTCACAACACACGTCAGGCTGTGATGTGTGGTTCACAACACACGTCAGGCTGTGATGTGTGGTTCACAACACACGTCAGGCTGTGATGTGTGGTTCACAACACACGTATGGCTGTGATGTGTGGTTCACAACACACGTCAGGCTGTGATGTGTGGGTCACAACACACGTCAGGCTTTGATGTGTGGTTCACACCACACGTCAGGCTTTGATGTGTGGGTCACAACACACGTCAGGCTGTGATGTGTGGTTCACAACACACGTCAGGCTGTGATGTGTGGTTCACAACACACGTCAGGCTGTGATGTGTGGTTCACAACACACGTCAGGCTGTGATGTGTGGTTCACAACACACGTCAGGCTGTGATGTGTGGTTCACAACACACGTCAGGCTGTGATGTGTGGTTCACAACACACGTCAGGCTGTGATGTGTGGTTCACAACACACGTCAGGCTGTGATGTGTGGTTCACAACACACGTCAGGCTGTGATGTGTGGTTCACAACACACGTCAGGCTGTGATGTGTGGTTCACAACACACGTCAGGCTGTGATGTGTGGTTTTGACTTTTCAGTTCTTTTGCAGTTATATATTTTTTTTCAATCTTCCACTCTACATACATTCTTACCAACCTGGGTAGTCTCTAGTAACTCTTACTGCAGCTTGCTACCTCACGACAACTCTTATTGTGTGCCTGGAGTCTACCTTGTGTCTACCAGGAGTCTACCTGGTGTCTACCTGGAGTCTACCTGGAGTCTACCTGGAGGGTGTTCTGGGGGTCAACGTCCCTGCGGAGTAACTGAAATTTGTCCTCATTGAACATCATATTGTATTCCGCGGCCCACTGGAAAACTCGCTTTTTATCCCCTTGGAGATTTACCGTGTCCTCAGTGGACGACACTCGTATGCAGATTCTAGTATCGTCTAGAAAGGTTAGGTTGCGTTAGGTAAGACCCGCGTCAGGAAACACTTGTCCTGTTTCCTGACGTGGGTCTTGGTTATATGATGATCCGCTGTAGCTTTTGGTCAACTGACCGAAGCCTGCAAAGGAATTCACGGTGCTATGATTTACATCTTTCTCTATGTCAAATATGAGGATGAGGGAAAGAATGGGGATGGAGAACTATACCTTGTGGAATAGAGCTTTCCACTGTGACAGTCTCTGTCTTAACTCCGCTTACCATTACTCTTTGATTGATTAGAAAGTTGAAGATTCATCTGCCCATTTTCCAGTTATTTCTTTATCACGCATTTTGCGTGCTGTTTCTCCATGATCGCAAGTGTCGAAGACATATGTGCAAAATCTGTGTATACTACATCCTCATTCTGTTTGTTCTCCAGTGCATACAAGACCACGTCATGGTGGTCCAGTAGTTGTGAGAGGCAGGAGCGACCATCCAAGACCATAACATGGTGGTCCAGTAGTTGTGAAAGGCAGGAGCTACCTGCTTTGAACTCATGCAGCCCTGGGTTGTGTAATTGTTGGGTATCTATGTAGTTGGCGATCATATTTCTTAGAACTCTTACAAAGATTTTCATAATGTGGGACATTTAAGCTATCGGTCTATATTTTTTTGTTATTTCTTTGCAGTCACATTTGTAGTGTAGAGCTATATCTGTTGTTTGTAGTGATAATGGGATGACCCCCGATTCCAGACAAGTTAAGATGAACTCAGAGTTCCATGAGCCTGAGCCTGGAGCAGAGTGCATGGGCATGTTGTTAATGACTTTTCAAATGATGTCTTACCTCATTGTTAGTCATCATCGATGTCTTTCCTCATTCTAAGTCTTCAATGATGTGTCTCCTCACTCTTACCCTTCCGTGATATCTTCCTTCACTCATCGTTTTCAGTGACATCTTCATTCTTCTTCTTTCAAGTGGGTGAATGTTCAAGGCTCTCACTCTGCCTTCGTATGCAAGGTTCTAAATAAAGCAGATAATTGCAACCTCGTTACAGCGGCAGGCGGTCACAATACATGCTGTTACAATACGTAACGTAATGTTTACACGTACAGTGTCACAATAACCCAGCCATCGCAACATCACGGGTGTCCTCAGCAATCATGCAAATGCTGCCAACACTAATTCACATGCTAACTAATCAACAAAAAAGAAATAATTTATTGTCACAGTCAACAGGAACCCTGCATCAGTTTTTTAAATGCATTTAGACATTTACGTGAACTCTTAGTGAGGTATATATACTGACTCTTGATTATAGAGTCATCTGAAGTACCTTAAAAATGCTGGTCTTTGTGATGTAAAGAGTCGATTGGATCAAGGTTGATGTTTTTCTAAGTTGAGAATGTTCTTCACTCTTAGGAGTTGAGAATGTTCTTCACTCTTAGGAGTTGAGAATGTTCTTCACTCTTAGGAGTTGAGAATGTTCTTCACTCTTAGGAGTTGAGAATGTTCTTCACTCTTAGGAGTTGAGAATGTTCTTCAGTCTTAGGAGTTGAGAATGTTCTTCACTCTTAGGAGTTGAGAATGTTCTTCACTCTTAGGAGTTGAGAATGTTCTTCACTCTTAGGAGTTGAGAATGTTCTTCACTCTTAGGAGTTGAGAATGTTCTTCACTCTTAGGAGTTGAGAATGTTCTTCACTCTTAGGAGTTGAGGATGTTCTTCACTCTTAGGAGTTGAGAATGTTCTTCACTCTTAGGGGTTGAGAATGTTCTTCACTCTTAGGAGTTGAGAATGTTCTTCACTCTTAGGAGTTGAGAATGTTCTTCACTCTTAGGAGTTGAGAATGTTCTTCACTCTTAGGAGTTGAGAATGTTCTTCAGTCTTAGGAGTTGAGAATGTTCTTCACTCTTAGGAGTTGAGAATGTTCTTCACTCTTAGGAGCTGAGAATGTTCTTCACTCTTAGGAGGTGAGAATGTTCTTCACTCTTAGGAGTTGAGAATGTTCTGACAGCTGTGTTCACCTCCCGTCCAAGTAGAACAGTATAAGATGTTCTTTAGTTTCTTTTTCATTCTACTGAAGAGGACCTCAGTTCGAGGTAAAAAAAAAAATGTTTTTGTTTTCATGTTTGTTGAGTCTACACAAACACACATTATATATAATGTCTACACAAATACATTTTTTTTTTACCTCGAACTGAGGTCCTCTTCAGTAGAATGAAAAAAGCTAAAGAACAACTTATACTGTACTACATATGCTATATATATATATATATATATATATATATATATATATATATATATATATATATATATATATATATATATATATATATATATATATATATATATATATATATATATATATATATATATATAAACTACACGTTTCCATTCATTTAAAATTATTAATAACTTCCCAACAAGGAAATGCACAAAGGAACGCCAGCGGAAAGCATCTCCCCACAGATCCCTAATTAAATACTTAATAAGCTGATCCACAGGTACCTGTCTCCAAGCACCTAATGAGAATGTTGAATGTTACAACGCCATGAAGTACTTAGGAGCCTTAATGAGCCATCTCCACGCCCCTGACAAGTAGGTTGTAAACTCATTAAGTACCTAAGGTATACAGGAACTACTTAGGAGCCGACAAGACCACGGTGTAGCGACGTGTAACTAAGACCTGCAGCAGGTTGGAGATTAATTACAAACACCTGGGTTCTCTCACACTTGTGGATTATCTCACTGCTGGATTCTCTCACACTTGTGGATTATCTCACTGCTAGAATCTCTCATACTTGTGGATTATCTCACTGCTGGGTTCTCTCACACTTGTGGATTATCTCACTGCTGGATTCTCTCACACTTGTGGATTATCTCACTGCTAGAATCTCTCACACTTGTGGATTATCTCACTGCTGCTGGGTTCTCTCACACTTGTGGATTATCTCACTGCTAGATTCTCTCACACTTGTGGATTATCTCACTGCTGCAATCTCTCACACTTGTGAATTATCTCACTGCTGGATTCTCTCACACTTGTGAACTCACACAACTGAACTCACCGACACAGCTGGACTTACCGACACAGCTGGACTCACCGACACAGCTGGACTCACCGACACAGCTGGACTTACCGACACAGCTGGACTTACCGACACAGCTGGACTCACCAACACAACTGAACTCACCGACACAGCTGGACTCACCGACACAGCTGGACTCACCGACACAGCTGGACTCACCGACACAGCTGGACTTACCGACACAGCTGGACTCACCAACACAACTGAACTCACCGACACAGCTGGACTCACCGACACAGCTGGACTCACCAACACAGCTGGACTCACCGACACAGCTGGACTCATTTACTCAATGAAACTCACACATACATTTAACATACAGGTAGCAACTTTCAAGGACTCTTCCTCCCTCGTAGTTCAGCCAGAGTCCAAACATCCCTGTTGACCTCTTGGTCAACCAGGCTGTTTGTGCTAGTGGCCAACAGCCCCCACAGAGTTATCATAAAACAGCTGCTCCGGCACTTGAGGCAAGAAGCTGACCATTTTCTTCCCGAAAACTACTATCTTTGTTCCACTAATGTTCTGATGTGTTGAAGAGTCTTGGGCCACGCATGTTGACACAGTGTTATCTAATTGCACTCACAGCTCCCCTGGATATATTCTACACTTTCTCCCATATCTTCAGCTCTAATAAGTTGTTACAGCAGAGTCATCAGGCACTCAAGTATCTTCCATGTATATATTATAAGGTATCTTTCTCTTCTCCGTATCAGACAGAACAATTCAAGTGCTTTCAGACGTTCTTAATAGTATAAATGCTTTAGTGATTCTATGTAGGTAGTACACGACCTAAGTACATCTTCCATCTCTGCTAGTTCTGGAGGTGGGAAGTACAGTGCCTACACTCTGAAGAATGGGTGGTGGATGTTGTAGTTCTGGAGGTGGGAAGTACAGTGCCTACACTCTGAAGAATGGGTGGTGGATGTTGTAGTTCTGGAGGTGGGAAGTACAGTGCGTACACTCTGAAGAATGGGTGGTGGATGTTGTAGTTCTGGAGGTGGGAAGTACAGTGCCTACACTCTGAAGAATGGGTGGTGGATGTTGTAATTCTGGAGGTGGGAAGTACAGTGCCTACACTCTGAAGAATGGGTGGTGGATGTTGTAGTTCTGGAGGTGGGAAGTACAGTGCCTACACTCTGAAGAATGGGTGGTGGATGTTGTAGTTCTGGAGGTGGGAAGTACAGTGCCTACACTCTGAAGAATGGGTGGTGGATGTTGTAGTTCTGGAGGTGGGAAGTACAGTGCCGGCACACTGGAGGATGAATGGGGATGTTGTGGTTCTGGAGGTGGGAAGTACAATGCCGGCACACTGGAGGATGGATGGGGATGTTGTAGTTCTGGAGATGGGGAGTACAGTGCCGGCACACTGGAGGATGAATGGGGATGTTGTAGTTCTGGAGGTGGGAAGTACAATGTCTGCGCACTGGAGGATGAATGGGGATGTTGTGGTTCTGGAGGTGGGAAGTACAGTGCCGGCACACTGGAGGATGAATGGGGATGTTGTAGTTCTGGAGGTGGGAAGTACAGTGCCGGCACACTGGAGGATGAATGGGGATGTTGTAGTTCTGGAGGTGGGAAGTACAGTGTCTGCACACTGGAGGATGGATGGGGAGGACCATACATCATCGGTAACCTTGCTACAGGACTGAACATCAACAGTAGCCTTGTTAAAGTGTAACGCAAGGAGCTGAAATAATGACATTAGACAACAAAAGGTTCAGGTGGAAAACGACAGGTTGTTTGAGAGGCAGAGAACAGGTACAAGAGGGCTCAGCTGGAAACTGGAAACCGAGGTGAGTCCCAGAAATGTTAGGAAGTATTTCTTCGTCCTTAGAGTGGTCGGGATGTAGAATTATGTTGATAATGACTTGGTAGAGGCTTCAAGTACAGGTACGATAGTGTTCAAGCTTTCTAGAGAGAGAGAGAGAACGAACACTCAGCGGAGAGGCGGGATCAGGACTGAAACTCGACATCTGTAACCACAAATATGTAAGCACAAATAGGTAAGTACGCACACACATATACACACACATAGACACACACACAGACACACAGACACACAGACACACAGACACACAGACATACAGACACACAGACACACAGACACACACACACACACACACACACACACACACAGACACACACACACACACACACACACACACACACACACACACACATATATATATACACACACACACACACACACACACACATACACACACACACACACACACACACACACACACACACACACACACACATACACATTCACAAACACATACACACACACACATATATATACACACACACACACACACACACACACATACACACACACACACACACACACACACACACACACACACACACACACACACACACACACACACACACACACACACACACCTACTCAATAAGCCACATCCAAAAATCCTTACAAACAAACCAAACATTTGACAAACACGAGACAAAATACTGACTGGACAGATACAAAACACAACGTGGCCAGCTCTGACTGTTGGCCAGCTCCAGCCGGCCTTATCGGCATCCAATACACAGCCGGCCAGTGCAGGCAATACTTTACTGGGTAAAACACGCAGACAATCGCCGGAAACACCCACCCACCCACACACACACACACACACACACACACACACACACACACACACACACACACACATACACACACACACAAAGACCGCCTGGCTGCCATTGTGAGGCAGTGAAAGGCTGCCATTGACAGCCTTGTCCATCATCAACAGATAGTGTTACGGAAGCTAACAGCAGTTATAGGAGGAGTTATAGAAGGCTTAGAAGTTATAAGTATCATGTCTTACGTCTCAATGCCATGTCTAACGTAAGATTGTCATGGCTAACGTATATGTGTCACGTCTAACGTCTGAGTGTCAAGTCTAACGTCTGAGTGTCATGTCTAACGTCCGAATGTGACGTCTGACGTCCTAGTGTGACGTCATAAGTATTTCACTAACCCTTCCCCCTCGGGGTAAGTTTCAAACCTATACACTTGCTAGATTCAAACTTTGCACCACATTTCACTCTGAGTAGAGATGTGTCAAGTCATGTTTCACTCTGAGTAGAGATGTGTCAAGTCATGTTTCACTCTGAGTAGAGATGTGTCAAGTCATGTTTCACTCTGAGTAGAGATGTGTCAAGTCATGTTTCACTCTGAGTAGAGCTTTGTCGAGTCATGTTTCGCTCTGAGTAGAGCTTTGTTGAGTCATGTTTCACTCTAAGTAGAGCTTTGTCAAGTCATGTTTCACTCTGGGTAAAGCTTTGTCAAGTCATGTTTCACTCTGAGTAGAGCTTTGTCAAGCCGTGTTTCATTCGTTTAAGAGTGAAACATGACTTGACAAGATGTTTCTTCTCAGTGTAGAGCTTTCCCACTTTGTGATTTACTGCATAGAGCATTATCAAGTCATGTTTCGCCATTTGCAGTCTTACCAAGTAATGTTTCGCTCAATTAAAAGCTTTATCAGTCAACTCTCATTGTATAGAGCTTCATCAAGCTATATTTCACTGTGTGAAGAGCTTCTTAAATTGTGTTTCACTGTGTAAAGCTTTATAAAGTCACCTATCACTGTGTAGAGCTTTATCAAGTCATCGTTCACTGTGTAGAGCTTTATCAAGTCATCGTTCACTGTGTAGAGCTTTATCAAGTCATCGTTCACTGTGTAGAGCTTTATCAAGTCATCGTTCACTGTGTAGAGCTTTGATGATAAATTAGACACATGTGCAACTCTTGGGTATCTTTATTGACGAAACGTTTCGCCACACAGTGATGGACTGACCACATCGACTCAAGGTTGAGGGACTGATTACCTCATTCTCCTCCTGTTCTTCAAGATTCTCCTTCGTATGGACTGATGAAGCCACTGTGTGGCGAAACGTTTCCTCAATAAAGATACCCAAGAGTTGCACATGTGTCTAATTTATCAACATGTCGGTTCTCTGAACCATTCATCTACAAACCCGTGTAGAGATTTATCAGTTCACATTTCTCACTCCATACGTTGTCCCAGCAAAGACTTGTTCAGGAACCTGTAGTCGTGGAACAACCTTAATGTTCACCTGTGAACACTGACAGTCACTAAGTATCCTGTTTAAATGACTCACGAAATCGTGGGTATGGTATGGTTTATTTTGTTTAAAGCTTTAAAGGCTATCAACTTGGTGCGAGGATCATTAAAGCTGCTTATAAATTTCAAGCTTTAAGGGTGGGAAGGCTTGAAACTTCAGTCTAAGTTATACTAGAGAAATCTGTGGTGCAGTGGTCAGGGGCTCCAGCATCGGCTTGGTGTGGATGCTGAAGGAGCGGGATCGAATCTTCTTTTCTCTTTATGCTTTCCTTAATGTCAACAGATTAGCCGGGTGTCTTTGATTTTCTGGCTTTCTCCAGCTTTCTCTAGTCCTAGTTTTCTCTACCAATAACTTTCCCTAGCCTTAGCTTTTTCTAGTCCTAGCTTTCTCTAGTACCTTTATTTAGCCCTAGCTTTTTCTAACTCCAGTTATTTCTAGCCCTACCTTTCTCTATTACTAGTAATCTCTAGCCCTAGTTTTTCCTAGCCATAGTAGTATTTGCCCTAGCTTTCTCTAGCCTTAACTTTCTCTAGCCCTACTTGTCTCTAGCACTTGCTTGCTCTAGCTTTAGCTGTTTCAAGTCCTAGCTTTCTATAGCCGTAGCTATTTCTAGTTCTAGCATTCTCTAGCTTTTCTTTTCTCTGGCCCTAGGTTTCTCTAGTCTTAATTTTGTCTGGCCCATAGCTTTCTCTAGTACTAATACTCTCTAACTAGTTTTCTCTATCCTTAACTTTCCTTGGCCCTGGCTTTCTATCCTTAACTTTCTCTGGCCCTAGCTTTCTCTATCTTTCACTTTCTTTGGTTCTAGCTTTCCCTATCCCTGCAGCCCAAGGGCCGCTAACACTTTCAAGCGGAGCAATAAATGCGTATGGGTCACTCAGGAAATGAATGAACACTCGAGCCACTGTCAGGATACCTGAGTTGACTTAACACAGGAAGTGAGGACGGAGGTGTCGACGAGGCAACGAACACAGCAAGTGGACAACGCTAGAAGGTAGACGAAGAAGGTGACGAGAAGTAGACGACAAAGTCGACAGGTAGATGTAGAGGTGAATACGAGCCAGCTGGTAAACGTGTGTATGTGAACGTTATTGAGCGAGAAAGGAGAAAGAGACAGAGACAGAGAAACAGAGAGATCTGTTGTGTTGAAGAGAGTTGCCTAAGGAGCTTGACGCTCCGTGTAACATTACTTAAGCTTTGCTTTGAAGGCAGCAACGCTGCCCTCTCACGCCTAGTAGGCAATTTCTCAACCCGGAGGAAATAAGTCAAAGACCCCAGTGGCAATAAGTCAAGGATTCCAATGAAAATAAGTCAAAGATCGCAATGGAAATAAGTTACTATGTCTGACTTTTGTGGGTTATCCGAGGAAATTTACCCTGTGTATGATAATTGAACTTAGGTGGTTAAATAAACTTTTTAATCTGGCCTGCCTTATCCGGACAACACAATCCCCTATCCTAGCCCAAGCTAGCCTAGGACATCCCATTCTTCTAGGAAGTTGTATATTTCACTTCTGGCAACCACCACTTCCAGAATATACTGCGAGAAATGATGACGTTGTCGCCCTCGTGCGCTGGACTAAATGATCTTCTCTAACTTTCATGGATTGGCTAGTTTGTCTTGCAACAGCTATGAGGATGGTACCATTGTTTGTCGAGATAGTTTCTAGACAAGGCAATGAATCTAGGACACAAGTGCAGAACCGTTTCTCATTCAAGTCTAGCAGACCTGAAGGCACCTGCAGAGTGCTGCCACACTATTCTGTGTGATAGTTACATAGTGGGAACGAATGTTAGCTGGGTTTCACTGTCATGTTCCTTCACACTAGATGGTGTTTCACTGTCATATTCCTTCACACTAGATGGTATTCATTGTCATATTCACTCACACAGGATGGTGTTTCACTGTCATATTCACTCACACAGGATGGTGTTTCACTGTCTTATTCACTCACACACGATGGTGTTTCACTGTAATATTCACTCACACAGGATGGTGTTTCACTGTCATATTCACTCACACAGGATGGTGTTTCACTGTCATATTCACTCACACAGGATGGTGTTTCACTGTCATATTCACTCACACAGGATGGTGTTTCACTGTCATATTCACTCACACAGGATGGTGTTTCACTGTCATATTCACTCACACAGGATGGTGTTTCACTGTCATATTCACTCACACATGATGGTGTTTCACTGTCATATTCACTCACACACGATGGTGTTTCGCTGTCATATTCACTCACACAGGATGATGTTTCACTGTCATATTCCTTCACACAAGATGGTATTCACTGTCATATTCACTCACACATGATGGTGTTTCACTGTCATATTCCTTCACACAAGATGGTATTCACTGTCATATTCACTCACACATGATGGTGTTTCACTGTCATATTCACTCACACACGATGGTGTTTCACTGTCATATTCACTCACACACGATGGTGTTTCAATGTCATATTCACTCACACATGATGGTGTTTCACTGTCATATTCACTCACACATGATGGTGTTTCACTGTCATATTCACTCACACAGGATGGTGTTTCACTGTCATTTTCACTCACACAAGATGGTGTTTCACTGTCATATTCACTCACACAAGATTTTGTTTCACTGTCATATTCACTCACACAAGATGGTGTTTCACTGTCATATTCACTCACACACGATGGTGTTTCACTGTCATATTCACTCACACAAGATGGTGTTTCACTGTCATATTCACTCACACACGATGGTGTTTCACTGTCATATTCACTCACACAAGATGGTGTTTCACTGTCATATTCACTCACACACGATGGTGTTTCACTGTCATATTCACTCACACACGATGGTGTTTCACTGTCATATTCACTCACACAGGATGGTGTTTCACTGTCATATTCACTCACACAGGATGGTGTTTCACTGTCATATTCACTCACACATGATGGTGTTTCACTGTCATATTCACTCACACACAATGTGTTACATTCACAGTGTTGAAATGTGTCACCATAACCTGGGAGACTTCAGTAGTGTCAGTCTGAGCTGGTAGTGTCAGTCTGAGCTGGTAGTGTCAGTCTGAGCTGGTAGTGTCAGTCTGAGCTGGTAGTGTCAGTCTGAGCTGGTAGTGTCAGTCTGAGCTGGTAGTGTCAGTCTGAGCTGGTAGTGTCAGTCTGAGCTGGTAGTGTCAGTCTGAGCTGGTAGTGTCAGTCTGAGCTGGTAGTGTCAGTCTGAGCTGGTAGTGTCAGTCTGAGCTGGTAGTGTCAGTCTGAGCTGGTAGTGTCAGTCTGAGCTGGTAGTGTCAGTCTGAGCTGGTAGTGTCAGTCTGAGCTGGTAGTGTCAGTCTGAGCTGGTAGTGTCAGTCTGAGCTGGTAGTGTCAGTCTGAGCTGGTAGTGTCAGTCTGAGCTGGTAGTGTCAGTCTGAGCTGGTAGTGTCAGTCTGAGCTGGTAGTGTCAGTCTGAGCTGGTAGTGTCAGTCTGAGCTGGTAGTGTCAGTCTGAGCTGGTAGTGTCAGTCTGAGCTGGTAGTGTTAGTCTGAGCTGGTAGTATCAGTCTGAGCTGGTAGTGTCAGTCTGAGCTGGTAGTGTCAGTCTGAGCTGGTAGTATCAGTCTGAGCTGGTAGTGTCAGTCTGAGCTGGTAGTGTTAGTCTGAGCTGGTAGTGTCAGTCTGAGCTGGTAGTGTCAGTCTGAGCTGGTAGTGTCAGTCTGAGCTGGTAGTGTCAGTCTGAGCTGGTAGTGTTAGTCTGAACTGGTAGCGTCAGTCTGAGCTGGTAGTGTCAGTCTGAGCTGGTAGTGTCAGTCTGAGCTGGTAGTGTCAGTCTGAGCTGGTAGTGTCAGTCTGAGCTGGTAGTGTCAGTCTGAGCTGGTAGTGTCAGTCTGAGCTGGTAGTGTCAGTCTGAGCTGGTAGTGTCAGTCTGAGCTGGTAGTGTCAGTCTGAGCTGGTAGTGTCAGTCTGAGCTGGTAGTGTCAGTCTGAGCTGGTAGTGTCAGTCTGAGCTGGTAGTGTCAGTCTGAGCTGGTAGTGTTAGTCTGAGCTGGTAGTATCAGTCTGAGCTGGTAGTGTCAGTCTGAGCTGGTAGTGTCAGTCTGAGCTGGTAGTATCAGTCTGAGCTGGTAGTGTCAGTCTGAGCTGGTAGTGTTAGTCTGAGCTGGTAGTGTCAGTCTGAGCTGGTAGTGTCAGTCTGAGCTGGTAGTGTCAGTCTGAGCTGGTAGTGTCAGTCTGAGCTGGTAGTGTTAGTCTGAACTGGTAGCGTCAGTCTGAGCTGGTAGTGTCAGTCTGAGCTGGTAGTGTCAGTCTGAGCTGGTAGTGTCAGTCTGAGCTGGTAGTGTCAGTCTGAGCTGGTAGTGTCAGTCTGAGCTGGTAGTGTCAGTCTGAGCTGGTAGTGTCAGTCTGAGCTGGTAGTGTTAGTCTGAGCTGGTAGTGTCAGTCTGAGCTGGTAGTGTCAGTCTGAGCTGGTAGTGTCAGTCTGAGCTGGTAGTGTCAGTCTGAGCTGGTAGTGTCAGTCTGAGCTGGTAGTGTCAGTCTGAGCTGGTAGTGTCAGTCTGAGCTGGTAGTGTCAGTCTGAGCTGATAGTGTAAGTCTGAGCTGGTAGTGTCAGTCTGAGCTGGTAGTATCAGTCTGAGCTGGTAGTGTCAGTCTGAGCTGGTAGTGTCAGTCTGAGCTGGTAGTGTCAGTCTGAGCTGGTAGTATCAGTCTGAGCTGGTAGTGTCAGTCTGAGCTGGTAGTGTCAGTCTGAGCTGGTAGTGTCAGTCTGAGCTGGTAGTGTCAGTCTGAGCTGATAGTGTAAGTCTGAGCTGGTAGTGTCAGTCTGAGCTGGTAGTATCAGTCTGAGCTGGTAGTGTCAGTCTGAGCTGGTAGTGTCAGTCTGAGCTGGTAGTATCAGTCTGAGCTGGTAGTGTCAGTCTGAGCTGGTAGTGTCAGTCTGAGCTGGTAGTGTCAGTCTGAGCTGGTAGTGTCAGTCTGAGCTGATAGTGTAAGTCTGAGCTGGTAGTGTCAGTCTGAGCTAGTATCAGTCTGAGCTGTAGTGTCAGTCTGAGCTGGTAGTGTCAGTCTGAGCTGGTAGTGTCAGTCTGAGCTGGTAGTGTCAGTCTGAGCTGGTAGTGTCAGTCTGAGCTGGTATGTCAGTCTGAGCTGGTAGCGTCAGTCTGAGCTGGTAGTGTCAGTCTGAGCTGGTAGTGTCAGTCTGAGCTGGTAGTATCAGTCTGAGCTGGTAGTGTCAGTCTGAGCTGGTAGTGTCAGTCTGAGCTGGTAGTGTCAGTCTGAGCTGGTAGTGTCAGTCTGAGCTGGTAGTGTCAGTCTGAGCTGGTAGTGTCAGTCTGAGCTGGTAGTGTCAGTCTGAGCTGGTAGTGTCAGTCTGAGCTGGTAGTGTCAGTCTGAGCTGGTAGTGTCAGTCTGAGCTGGTAGTGTCAGTCTGAGCTGGTAGTATCAGTCTGAGCTGGTAGTGTCAGTCTGAGCTGGTAGTGTCAGTCTGAGCTGGTAGTGTCAGTCTGAGCTGGTAGTGTCAGTCTGAGCTGGTAGTGTCAGTCTGAGCTGGTAGTGTCAGTCTGAGCTGGTAGTGTCAGTCTGAGCTGGTAGTGTCAGTCTGAGCTGGTAGTGTCAGTCTGAGCTGGTAGTGTCAGTCTGAGCTGGTAGTATCAGTCTGAGCTGGTAGTATCAGTCTGAGCTGGTAGTGTCAGTCTGAGCTGGTAGTATCAGTCTGAGCTGGCTGGTAGTGTCAGTCTGAGCTGGTAGTGTCAGTCTGAGCTGGTAGTGTCAGTCTGAGTCTGTCAGTCTGGTAGTGTCAGTCTGAGCTGGTAGTGTCAGTCTGAGCTGGTAGTAGTGTCAGTCTGAGCTGGTAGTGTCAGTCTGAGCTGGTAGTGCCAGTCTGAGCTGGTAGTGTCAGTCTGAGCTGGTAGTGTCAGTCTGAGCTGGTAGTGTCAGTCTGAGCTGGTAGTGTCAGTCTGAGCTGGTAGTATCAGTCTGAGCTGGTAGTGTCAGTCTGAGCTGGTAGTGTCAGTCTGAGCTGGTAGTGTCAGTCTGAGCTGGTAGTGTCAGTCTGAGCTGGTAGTGTCAGTCTGAGCTGGTAGTGTCAGTCTGAGCTGGTAGTGTCAGTCTGAGCTGGTAGTGTCAGTCTGAGCTGGTAGTGTCAGTCTGAGCTGGTAGTGTCAGTCTGAGCTGGTAGTGTCAGTCTGAGCTGGTAGTGTCAGTCTGAGCTGGTAGTGTCAGTCTGAGCTGGTAGTGTCAGTCTGAGCTGGTAGTGTCAGTCTGAGCTGGTAGTGTCAGTCTGAGCTGGTAGTGTCAGTCTGAGCTGGTAGTGTCAGTCTGAGCTGGTAGTGTCAGTCTGAGCTGGTAGTGTCAGTCTGAGCTGGTAGTGTCAGTCTGAGCTGGTAGTGTCAGTCTGAGCTGGTAGTGTCAGTCTGAGCTGGTAGTGTCAGTCTGAGCTGGTAGTGTCAGTCTGAGCTGGTAGTGTCAGTCTGAGCTGGTAGTGTCAGTCTGAGCTGGTAGTGTCAGTCTGAGCTGGTAGTGTCAGTCTGAGCTGGTAGTGTCAGTCTGAGCTGGTAGTGTCAGTCTGAGCTGGTAGTGTCAGTCTGAGCTGGTAGTGTCAGTCTGAGCTGGTAGTGTCAGTCTGAGCTGGTAGTGTCAGTCTGAGCTGGTAGTGTCAGTCTGAGCTGGTAGTATCAGTCTGAGCTGGTAGTGTCAGTCTGAGCTGGTAGTGTCAGTCTGAGCTGGTAGTGTCAGTCTGAGCTGGTAGTGTCAGTCTGAGCTGGTAGTGTCAGTCTGAGCTGGTAGTGTCAGTCTGAGCTGGTAGTGTCAGTCTGAGCTGGTAGTGTCAGTCTGAGCTGGTAGTATCAGTCTGAGCTGGTAGTGTCAGTCTGAGCTGGTAGTGTCAGTCTGAGCTGGTAGTGTCAGTCTGAGCTGGTAGTGTCAGTCTGAGCTGGTAGTGTATGTCTTAGCTGGTAGTGTCAGTCTCTGGTAGTGTCAGTCTGAGCTGGTAGTGTCAGTCTGAACTGGTAGTGTCAGTCTGAGCTGGTAGTGTCAGTCTGAGCTGGTAGTGTCAGTCTGAGCTGGTAGTGTCAGTCTGAGCTGGTAGTGTCAGTCTGAGCTGGTAGTGTCAGTCTGAGCTGGTAGTGTCAGTCTGAGCTGGTAGTGTCAGTCTGAGCTGGTAGTGTCAGTCTGAGCTGGTAGTGTCAGTCTGAGCTGGTAGTGTCATTCTGAGCTGGTAGTGTCAGTCTGAGCTGGTAGTGTCAGTCTGGGCTGGTAGTGTCAGTCTGAGCTGGTAGTGTCAGTCTGAGCTGGTAGTATCAGTCTGAGCTGGTAGTGTCAGTCTGAGCTGGTAGTGTCAGTCTGAGCTGGTAGTGTCAGTCTGAGCTGGTAGTGTCAGTCTGAGCTGGTAGTGTCAGTCTGAGCTGGTAGTGTCAGTCTGAGCTGGTAGTGTCAGTCTGAGCTGGTAGTGTCAGTCTGAGCTGGTAGTGTCAGTCTGAGCTGGTAGTATCAGTCTGAGCTGGTAGTGTCAGTCTGAGCTGGTAGTGTCAGTCTGAGCTGGTAGTGTCAGTCTGAGCTGGTAGTGTCAGTCTGAGCTGGTAGTGTCAGTCTGAGCTGGTAGTGTCAGTCTGAGCTGGTAGTGTCAGTCTGAGCTGGTAGTGTCAGTCTGAGCTGGGAACATCAGTAGGATAATGAGGATATCGTCAAGTATTCCATTAAATGTGTATCAACTGAGGCAGCTTAAAAGGTTTCCTTCCAGCACAGCTGCAGTTACTGTTACTTGAGTATTACCATCTTCCAGCACAGCTGCAGTTACTGTTACTTGAGTATTACCATCTTCCAGTACAGCTGCAGTTACTGTTACTTGAGTATTACCATCTTCCAGCACAGCTGCAGTTACTGTTACTTGAGTATTACCATCTTCCAGCACAGCTGCAGTTACTGTTACTTGAGTATTACCATCTTCCAGTACAGCTGCAGTTACTGTTACTTGAGTATTACCATCTTCCATCAGAGCTGCAGTTACTGTTACTTGAGTATTACCATCTTCCAGCAGAGCTGCAGTTACTGTTACTTGAGTATTACCATCTTCCAGCACAGCTGCAGTTACTGTTACTTGAGTATTACCATCTTCCAGCACAGCTGCAGTTACTGTTACTTGAGTATTACCATCTTCCAGCACAGCTGCAGTTACTGTTACTTGAGTATTACCATCTTCCAGCAGAGCTGCAGTTACTGTTACTTGAGTATTACCATCTTCCAGCACAGCTGCAGTTACTGTTACTTGAGTATTACCATCATCCAGCAGAACTGCAGTTACTGTTACTTGAGTATTACCATCTTCCAGCAGAGCTGCAGTTACTATTACTTGAGTATTACCATTTTCCAGCAGAGCTACAGTTACTGTTACAAATATTTCTCTCCCATGCCAGAGCGGAGACCGGATCGATAATACTGTACATAGGAGACAGAGAGAAAAGAGATGGAGAATGAGAGAACGTGAAGATAGTAGAATATTGCACTACAGTCATGGTAGACAGTAACAACACAGTGAGGCACATGTGTAGACTGGTAGACATTAACAACACAGAGAAGGATATGTGTCGACTGGTAGACAGTAACGACACAGTGAGGTACATGTGTAGACTGGTAGACAGTAACAACACAGTGAGGTACATGTGTAGACTGGTAGACAGTAACAACACAGTGAGGCACATGTGTAGACTGGTAGACAGTAACAACACAGTGAGGCACATGTGTAGACTGGTAGACAGTAACAACACAGTGAGGCACATGTGTAGACTGGTAGACAGTAACAACACAGTGAGGTACATGTGTAGACTGGTAGACAGTAACAACACAGTGAGGTACATGTGTAGACTGGTAGACAGTAACAACACAGTGAGGCACATGTGTAGACTGATAGACAGTAACAACACAGTGAGGCACATGTGTAGACTGGTAGACAATAACAACACAGTGAGGTACATGTGTAGACTGGTAGACAGTAACAACACAGTGAGGTACATGTGTAGACTGATAGACAGTAACAACACAGTGAGGCACATGTGTAGACTGGTAGACAGTAACAACACAGTGAGGCACATGTGTAGACTGGTAGACAGTAACAACACAGTGAGGCACATGTGTAGACTGGTAGACAGTAACAACACAGTGAGGCACATGTGTAGACTGGTAGACAGTAACAACACAGTGAGGTACATGTGTAGACTGGTAGACAGTAACAACACAGTGAGGCACATGTGTAGACTGGTAGACAGTAACAACACAGTGAGGTACATGTGTAGACTGGTAGACAGTAACAAAACAGTGAGGCACATGTGTAGACTGGTAGACAGTAACAACACAGTGAGGCACATGTGTAGACTGGTAGACAGTAACAACACAGTGAGGTACATGTGTAGACTGGTAGACAGTAACAAAACAGTGAGGCACATGTGTAGACTGGTAGACAGTAACAACACAGTGAAGGATATGTGTCGACTGGTAGACAGTAACAAAACAGTGAGGCACATGTGTAGACTGGTAGACATTAACAACACAGAGAAGGATATGTGTCGACTGGTAGACAGTAACGACACAGTGAGGCACATGTGTAGACTGGTAGACAGTAACAAAACAGTGAGGCACATGTGTAGACTGGTAGACAGTAACAACACAGTGAGGTACATGTGTAGACTGGTAGACAATAACAACACAGTGAGGTACATGTGTAGACTGGTAGACAGTAACAACACAGTGACGTACATGTGTAGACTGGTAGACAGTAACAACACAGTGACGTACATGTGTAGACTGGTAGACAGTAACAACACAGTGAGGCACATGTGTAGACTGGTAGACATTAACAACACAGAGAAGGATATGTGTCGACTGGTAGACAGTAACGACACAGTGAGGTACATGTGTAGACTGGTAGACAGTAACAACACAGTGACGTACATGTGTAGACTGGTAGACAGTAACAACACAGTGACGTACATGTGTAGACTGGTAGACAGTAACAACACAGTGAGGCACATGTGTAGACTGGTAGACAGTAACAACACAGTGAGGTACATGTGTAGACTGGTAGACAGTAACAACACAGTGAGGTACATGTGTAGACTGGTAGACAGTAACAACACAGTGAGGCACATGTGTAGACTGGTAGACAGTAACAACACAGTGAGGTACATGTGTAGACTGGTAGACAGTAACAACACAGTGAGGTACATGTGTAGACTGGTAGACAGTAACAACACAGTGAGGCACATGTGTAGACTGGTAGACAGTAACAACACAGTGAGGTACATGTGTAGACTGGTAGACAGTAACAACACAGTGAGGCACATGTGTAGACTGGTAGACAGTAACAACACAGTGAGGCACATGTGTAGACTGGTAGACAGTAACAACACAGTGAGGCACATGTGTAGACTGGTAGACAGTAACAACACAGTGAGGCACATGTGTAGACTGGTAGACAGTAACAACACAGTGAGGCACATGTGTAGACTGGTAGACAGTAACAACACAGTGAGGTACATGTGTAGACTGGTAGACAGCATTCCTAGGTGTAGCACATGTGTTTGATGCCTCTTACAATAAGCATCATTCCAGATTTCTCTCCAGGTTTTCAACTTGCTGGAAAACATGTCGTCTTGGGGGAATTTTGGAACATGTGCAACATCTGAGTACCATTATTTGTAGATATTTCGCCATCCAGTGGCTTTATCAATACAGATTTGTATTGATACAGTCATTGGATGTCGAAATGTCTACAAATAAAGATTCCCAGATGTTCCACATGTGTGTAATCCTTCATCGTGTCGGTATTATATACCATTTTTGTGCAGTAAGACTCCAACCCACAACACTTGACCAAAACCCAGTGGCTGGCTTACTGCTAGGTGACCAGGGACAGGAACATGTGTAAGGATACTTGTTTAGCATTCTCGTCTCGCCCTGCATGCGATCCACAGCAGTCGACTAACCATCAGATACCTATTTAATGCTCGTACACGGTGACAGCAGGTGTCAGGAGACTTGCTTGTGTCTCCCCTCCCCAGAATACGGCCCCGAGAGTCGATTAACTTCAATATACCTATTTACTGCTATCTGTCAGGGAAAGCAGACTTAAGAAAACGTGAACATACGTCTCTTGCCGTCTAGAAATCAATTCCTTTGACCTGTCGGTCGTGTGACGGCTGCTCTACTGTGTAGCTGCGGATATTTGATGAACAAGACACAGGAACAACACATGACTCTCTATATTACCAAGTCTCTTTATTACAAGTCTCTTGTAAATCAAAGTTTACAGCAATACTGTCACACTAGGAATCAATGACTGTCCACAGCTGCTAGAAATACTCCATCTAGAAACAAGAGCCACAAACTAGAATTCTAACAGCATAATACGCCACAAGCTTGCAAGAACAAACGAGCATCATGGGACACATGACCGCTCTGAGGCAATCCATAATCTCGGGAGCTGGATACAGAATGTATGTTTCACTAGATGTAGGAATAACACAGCCTCGTAGGACACTGTTGGTTCACTGCTGGTTCACTGCTCCCTGGTGCTACACACTCCTGCAGTTGAACACAGCCTCTTGAGGCCACTGCTGGTTCACTGCTGGTTCACTGCTTCCTGGTGCTACACACTCATGCAGTCGAATACAGCCTCTTGAAGACACTGGTGGTTCACTGGTGGTTCACTGGTGGTTCACTGGTGGTTCACTGGTGGTTCACTGGTGTTTCACTGCTGGTGCACTGCTGCTTCACTGCTGGTTCATTGCTGGTTCACTGCTGGTTCACTGCTGGTACACTGCTGGTACACTGCTGATTCACTGCTGGTTCACTGCTAGTTCACTGCTGGTTCACTGCTGGTTCACTGCTGGTTCACTACTGGTTCACTGCTGGTTCACTGCTGGTTCACTGCTGGTACACTGCTGGTTCACTGCTGGTTCATTGCTGGTTCACTGCTGGTTCACTGCTGGTACACTGCTGGTACACTGCTGATTCACTGCTGGTTCACTGCTAGTTCACTGCTGGTTCACTGCTGGTTCACTGCTGGTTCACTACTGGTTCACTGCTGGTTCACTGCTGGTTCACTGCTGGTTCACTGCTGGTTCACTGCTGGTTCACTGCTGGTTCACTACTGGTTCACTACTGGTTCACTGCTGGTTCACTGGTGGTTCACTGGTGGTTCACTGCCACTATGCTACTACTACCAATACAATACAACAAAGACAACAACAATAATAACAACAAGAACAAGAACAACAACAACAACAACAACAACAACAACAATAATAATAATAGTAATAATAATAATAATAATAATAATAATAATAATAATAATAATAATAATAATAATAATAATAATAAATAATAATAATTTATTTACTAATGGTATACATTAGGTACCAGTGTTCCTCACCAGGAAAGCTTCATATATATTCAAGCAATTTCGGTGAGCAATAAATTTGATTCGTAATGTGTAAATCAGATATATAATTTAGGTAACATATGCCGGGGATATAATTTTGGAAATTATGGAGCTTACCGTCATAATTGGGGTGGAACCCTGAATAAGAGTAGTGAGTATTCTGAGGTTCACTGTGGATTGGTGCCTGGTTTAATTACAGTTTACAGTGGGACCCCAGACTATGTTACTGATGAGTGATCAGTTTACAGTGGAATTTCCAGATTATGGTATTGATGAGTGATGATTTAAAATTTACAGTGGAGCCTCCTGACTACGGTATTGATGAGTGCTCAGTTTATAATTTACAGTGGAACCCTCTAGAATATGGTATTGATGAGTGATCAATTTAAAATTTGCAGTGGAACCTCTAGTGACCATTTACAATTTACAACACGTCTTTCAGATCAAGGTATTGCTTCATAGTATATTTACAATTTACAGTGGGACCTCTGATCTATTTACTGTTTACAGTTGAACCCCAAGACCTCAAGACCACAGACCAATTCCTTACACTGGGACCACAAGACCCTAAGTATTTATACCTGAGTTATCGTATGTGCTCTCCCTAAGACCAAACTTGGAGATATCTTTGTTATCCTTGTTAGGCTTTTAGACTTAGGATAAGTGTATAATATATATATATATATATATATATATATATATATATATATATATATATATATATATATATATATATATATATATATATATATATATATATATATATATATATATATATATATATATATATATATATATATTTATATGAGAGATTTAACGTGGAAATTCTCATCCATTGTCTCCTATCTCTCTTTATCCATGTGCTCTCCCTCTTCTACATCCTGTAGCTATTATCATCACCTATCTCTTTCCTATCCCATTTCCTGTTATTATCCTCTGCCCTCCTCCCCAAAATCCCTGTTGTACCCGAACTGTGCAACGACCCTTGCTCTCTCTCTCTCTCTCTCTCTTTCTCTTTACACACACACACACACACACACACACACACAGGTGACATGCAGTCTTAATTTCCTTCTTGTCTTGATTGGCTGTTTTAAGCCCCAATAACCAACCAACCAATCAACACTATGTATATATTCAAAGTATATCTCTCTGGTTGTGAAATCACCAATATACGAGATGTGGAGTTTGACTCAGTATATATAAAGATAGCGATTAATCCCAACGGCTCCTGCTGATAGTGAGCAGGTGACATTCAGCCTTAACGACCCTCGTGCAGTAGATAGACTTTAAACTTTAATAGTTAAGGAACTTCCGCTACTCCATTCAGTTTAATCCGAGCGTTAAGATGGCCCAAAGTTAATGCTACTGTCGTAAACGTAACGAGAATAATTATTTAAAGGACTGTGCTACTGATCCTCTCTTTCTATGCTGTGCTGACAACTGTCTACTCGACCGCACATGTATGGTTGCGATTAGACAGTCTATCTCAACAAGAACCACTGGTGTTCCATCCAGAGATATACACCGTGAAATGTATGTTTAAAGTATGCAATAGATACACAGTTAGGTGTATGTCTCTCGGTGAATATACACCTTGAGGTGTATATCTCTTAGAATATTGTATATATACTGGTGGTGTAAAGGTGACATGCAGCCTTAATGAACCTATGTAGTAGATTGGCTTGAAACCCCCTTTAACCAACCGACGAATCTCGTAGACAAGAGTATACAAGAGACTTGTAGACAACAATCTACAAAAGATTAACGACGTCAGCCTCTGCGACAGAAGAAGCAAAAGCACACGAAATGCAGCAAGCAATAGAAGAGTTTCTGTTAATAGCAACGTTTCGGTCCTGAGACTTCGGTCACTCCAATTATAAATTTGGAGTGACCAATATTCCATGGTAGAAATGTTTTCAAAGGCGATTGCGTTCAGTAACCTTTTCCACTACTTTTCGGCATCAGGTTCCCCTCCATAAACTTTCGAAAGGTGGTCTGGTAGGCCAGGTGTTGAAAGTTCCGGTCTGGGACCCGACCCGTGGGGGCGTTGGCTTCTGAAATCGTCTCAAGGAATCTACAGATTTTCTCATCAACAGAAACTAAGTTAGGACAGGTGAGGTCTGATTTGCGTTACCTTCAACACATAAATAAAGACCGATAATTATCTATAATTATTAAAATAAAAATGAACTGAACGAGCCATGACTAGCGTTGTGGCTGCTGGTCAGGAAGCGTACAAATCTGTACGTAACAGCAGGTCTGAGAGCACGGCTTGTTCTCTTATAGCAAGCCAATTACAGCTAGTTTATAATTATGGTTATGATTATTATTATTATTATTATTATTATTATTATTATTATTATTATTATTATTATTATTATTATTATTAACGTTATTATTACTACGTTATATTGCATTATTACAAAATTATATTGGACAAAAGAGAAAATTCTGAGTGTCTGTATTTTGCTTTAATGTTGGTGGAAACGTTATTACTGGGTAAAATATTAGCTGGGCAGTTTAACTGCAGAGAACAGTGTAGCAGTGTAATAACCTTTGTGTGTCACGACGACCAGTCGTTAGTAGCCTGTTTAATGGTCGCCCCCGACTTATTATGTCATCTACACAGAATTCAACCTTTAATTTCATATAAGCATATACATACGTACACACACTCACTTATATATATATATATATATATATATATATATATATATATATATATATATATATATATATATATATATATATGTCGTGCCGAACATGCAGAACATGCGATCTTGGCTTAAATAGCAACGCTCATATTGCCATATAGGACAAGCGAAAATTTGTGTATGCAATAATTTAGCCAAAATCATTCTGAGCCTAACGAAAAAAATATATTTCACTGTGTTTGTTTAGCATTAATTTATTGTAACCAATTCTAAAATAGATTTTGTTGGGTTAGGCTAAAATACATTACTCTTGTTATAATAAGATTAGGTAAGTTTTCTAAGATTCTTTTACTGCAAAATTAAAATTTTTAACATTAACATTAATGAAAAAACTATATCTTTAAACGTATAAGAGAAAATTTTAGAAAGGACTTAATTTTAATTGAGTTCTTGCTAATTGACCAGTTTTACATATTCGGCACGACATATACATATGTATATATATATATATATATATATATATATATATATATATATATATATATATATATATATATATATATATATATATATACTATATATATATATATATATATGCAAAACAACCACTCTGAAAGAATAGAGAAATTCCAAGCGCTTTCGTGACTACTCACATTATCAAGGAACTATGAAAGTAAAGCATCCAAGGAAGCTATATAAGGGGTCTGGCCAGCACCTCACTATCAGATCCCACAACGGTTAAACACCTGACGCGCGCCGACCCAACTTGGATAGGTCCTTTGCACAACTCACCCACAAACTATTCTACCCAAGAAAATTTAAAAATTATTATTTGTCCAGTGTATTATTAAATTCTTCCCAAATTCTATTAATTATAAATGGATCTAATTTTTATAAACCAAAGGAAATATTCATATTATTGTCAAAACTGCTTTTTATGAAACAAGATTCAATTATATTCCTGTCGACCATGGACTTGCTTGATGCTACTTTCTCAACTTTTTGAAAATCAATTGGATGGTTAAAATCTCTTACATGAATAAATAGAGCATTGGAATCTTGTCCAGTTCTAATGCTATATTTATGTTGTTTTAATCTTAGTTCGAGATTTTTACCAGTTTGATCGTAATAAACTTTATCGCAAATTTTACAAGGAATCTTATAGACACATCCATCAGCATTTTGGGGGGAATTCTTTATCAAAAGTTTTTTTACTGTATCAAGATTTTTGAATACAACTTTAATATTAAAAGTCTTAAGAAGAGAAGGCATATCAACCAAGTTTTCATGGTAAGGGAGAACCAACATATTTTTAGTTAAATAAGGCTGGTTGTCCCTTTTTGGGACAACCAGCCTTATTCAACTAAAAATATGTTGGTTCTCCCTTACCATGAAAACTTGGTTGATATGCCTTCTCTTCTTAAGACTTTTAATATTAAAGTTTGTAGATGAATGGTTCAGATAACCGACATGTTGATAAATTAGACACATGTGCAACTTTTGGGTATCTTTATGGAGGAAACGTTTCGCCACACAGTGGCTTCATCAGTCCATACGTAGGAGAAACTTGAAGAACAGGAGGAGAATGAGGTAATCAGTCCCTCAACCTTGAGTCGATGTGTTCAGTCCATCAATATGAGAATGATGGACTGAACACATCGACTCAAGGTTGAGGGACTGATTACCTCATTCTCCTCCTGTTCTTCAAGATGAAGCCACTGTGTGGCGAAACGTTTCTTCCATAAAGATACCCAAAAGTTGCACATGTGTCTAATTTATCAATATTAAAGTTGTATTCAAAAATCTTGATACAGTAAAAAAAAACTTTTGATAAAGAATTCCCCCCAAAATGCTGATGGATGTGTTTATAAGATTCCTTGTAAAATTTGCGATAAAGTTTATTACGGTCAAACTGGTAAAAATCTCGAACTAAGATTAAAACAACATAAATATAGCATTAGAACTGGACAAGATTCCAATGCTCTATTTATTCATGTAAGAGATTTTAACCATCCAATTGATTTTCAAAAAGTTGAGAAAGTAGTATCAAGCAAGTCCATGGTCGACAGGAATATAATTGAATCTTGTTTCATAAAAAGCAGTTTTGACAATAATATGAATATTTCCTTTGGTTTATATAAATTAGATCCATTTATAATTAATAGAATTTGGGAAGAATTTAATAATACACTGGACAAATAATAATTTTTAAATTTTCTTGGGTAGAATAGTTTGTGGGTGAGTTGTGCAAAGGACCTATCCAAGTTGGGTCGGCGCGCGTCAGGTGTTTAACCGTTGTGGGATCTGATAGTGAGGTGCTGGCCAGACCCCTTATATAGCTTCCTTGGATGCTTTACTTTCATAGTTCCTTGATAATGTGAGTAGTCACGAAAGCGCTTGGAATTTCTCTATTCTTTCAGAGTGGTTGTTTTGCATATTTTGAAATCACCTCTTTACTGTGATCTTATTGCATATATATATATATATATATATATATATATATATATATATATATATATATATATATATATATATATATATATATATATATATATATATATATATATATATAATTAAAACATACCTTTGGAGTTTAATATACAAAAGAGTATAGACAGGATGACCTCAAAAATCCACAACCATTTTATTTTCTGGAAAATTCAAAAGGAACATCCGAAATTGATATATTTTAAAAATGCGTTTTTTCCCGTATGATATGAACCCCCTTCCGCCAGGTTTCAATAAATCTTTGAGTCTTCTGCGTATTGAGGGTTTATATATATATATATATATATATATATATATATATATATATATATATATATATATATATATATATATATATATATATGTATATATATGTATATATATATATATATATATATATATATATATATATATATATATATATATATATATATATATATATATATACATATATATATATATATATATATATATATATATATATATATAATATATATATATATATATATATATATATATATATATATATATATATATATATATATATATATATATATATATATATATATATATATGCAATAAGATCACAGTAAACAGGTGATTTCAAAATATGCAAAACAACCACTCTGAAAGAATAGAGAAATTCCAAGCGCTTTCGTGACTACTCACATTATCAAGGAACTATGAAAGTGAAGCATCCAAGGAAGCTATATAAGGGGTCGGCCAGCACCTCACTATCAGATCCCACAACGGTTAAACACGTGACGCGCGGCGAGCCAACTTGGATAGGTCCTTTGCAAAACTCACCCCCAAGCTATTTATTTGTCCAGTGTATTATTAAATTCTACCCAAATTCTATTAATTATAAATGGATCTAATTTATATAAACCAAAGGAAATATTCATATTATTGTCAAAACTGCTTTTTATGAAACAAGATTCAATTATATTCCTGTCGACCATGGACTTGCTTGATACTACTTTCTCAACTTTTTGAAAATCAATAGGATGGTTAAAATCTCTTACATGAATAAATAGAGCATTGGAATCTTGTCCAGTTCTAATGCTAATGTTGTTTAATGTGAGTAGTCACGAAAGCGCTTGGAATTTCTCTATTCTTTCAGAGTGGTTGTTTTGCATATATATATATATATATATATATATATATATATATATATATATATATATATATATATATATATATATATATATATATATATATATATATATATATATATATATATATATATATATATATATATATATTTATTTATACATGTATATATGTTGCAGTAAGTGAGAGTGCACAGGTACTTTCCGTGACCTCGTGCACGTCTCGTGTATACCTATGTACACCTCCCGTGTGCACTCCCCCTATGCATGTGCACCTCCCGTGTGCACTTCCCCCATACATGTGCACTCTTCCTCTGGCTTCCCACGACCTCCCATGGCTGTTCAAACAAGACTTATTTTATTTCATATTTACATGACATCGTTTTCTGTTCTTGTTCTAAATTGTGGATGAGAGAGAGAGAGAGAGAGAGAGAGAGAGAGAGAGAGAGAGAGAGAGAGAGAGAGAGAGAGAGAGAGAGAGAGAGAGAGAGAGAGAGAGAGAGAGAGAGAGAGAGAGAGAGAGAGAGAGAGAGAGAGAGAGAGAGAGGAGAGAGAGAGAGAGAGAGAGAGAGAGAGAGAGAGAGAGAGAGAGAGAGAGAGAGAGAGAGAGAGAGAGAGAGAGAGAGGGAGAGTATGGAGAAGGCACATAGCATAAGATTTTTCATCACACACGCAGACTATCTATAGAAAATGGACTATCTACTACTTTCATTATGGGCTATCAACTATTATATAGATGTTTATCGCGAAGATAGCAAAATGGAAGGCTCTCTACCCACTCACCCTCACCTCCAGCTACTATGGGCATCAAACGGGGAGAACACATGAAACCGTACTGAAAAACAACGGCGTTGCATACCTACGACAGACAGAAGCAAATGAAAGCAGAGTAATACTACCGCTTTTCAGTATTACCAGGTTCTATGTCTAGATCCGGCAGACGTGAACTACGTTATATCGTTGTTAGGTAAGACACATATGCAACAGTTAGACAACTTTATTCCGAAACGTTTCGCCTACACAGTAGGCTTCTTCAGTTGAATACAGAAAGTAGGCAGGAACAGTAGAGATGTGAAGACGATGTAATCAGTCCATCACCTTTGTAGTCGTAGAATTTGAGGTTGTCAGTCCCTCGGCCTGGAGAAGTTCAGTTCCATAGTCAGGAACTATCACGTTATATCGTAGGCAGCTTCGGAGCAGACACCGGGATACCGGAGGACACTACGTGGAGAAGAATCTCATCAAGAAGAATCTCGTGTTTGCAGACCGAACCTCCACGTCCTCAAAGACGGAATTGATTTGGCGACCACAGCTTAAATTTGGAGTTTTATGTAGAGCCTCACAGCTCTGTAACCCTCCTGATCACACTTGAGTTGGTCTTCACGCCTCGCAGCATTTTTCAAATGCTCTTTCTAGAGGACTTGTGTAATGATATCTTAACAGTTTGAGTTAAAAATGGGTTGGGCAAACATTGTTGCTAGTGGGTTTGGATTTGATAAGAACCTGCCTCGCATGGGTCAGTAGGCCTGCATCAGTGTTCCTCAATTCTTATGACTTCAAGAGGAGACGTCCCATGAAGCCTCCAGTCTCTAAAACATAAAGAAGAGATTTAAGTTCCTCTTGTCGTGTTCAGTTTCTTAATGATGGGATGATGTCAGTTTACATTTTTCTTGTCATTTCAAGTTTGCTTGTGTGTGTTTGTGTTTCACGTAGTTACTGGACCACGAGTGGCTACTGTATTCAAGACCAGGTCTGACCACACCTTTGTGAAAAGTTAATATTGTTTCAGGAGTTTTATGTCGCAACTTTCTTGCTGTGAGAGGTGCTGTGAGGGCCGCTGTGAAGGCTGCTATGTGAGCTGCTGTGGGAGCTGCTGTGAGAGCTGCTGTTTGGGCTGCTGTGAGGGCTGCTGTGAGGGCAGCTGTGAAGGCTGCTGTGAGAGCTGCTGTGAGGGCTGCTGTGAGAGGTGCTGTAAGAGGTGCTGTGAGGGACGCTGTGAAGGCTGCTGTGAAGGCTGCTGTGAGGGCTGATGTGAGAGCTGCTGTGAGGGCTGCTGTGAGAGCTGCTGTGAGGGCTGCTGTGATTGGTGTTGTGAAGAGTGCTTTGAAGGCTGGGGAGAGGGCTGGGGTGAGAATTGGGGTGAGGGCCGGGCGAGGGCTGGGTGAGGGGCCTGGCAGTACCGTCGTAAATTAACCATAAATCAAGACATATATGCAGTTTTTTTCCAGGTGACATCACTAATGCTTTCATTAGTGTCATGTGTGTGTGTGTGTGTGTGTGTGTGTGTGTGTGTGTGTGTGTGTGTGTGTGTGTGTGTGTGTGTGTGTGTGTGTGTGTGTGTGTGTGTGTGTGTTAGGGTATCAGCACATTGCTAATGTATCCATTTCTGTCAAACAGAATATACCACAATATCAGAAAGAGCATAGATCCCAGCACTGATCGTTGTGGGACCCCATGTGTCACACATTCTCATTCTGATGCTTCTTTACCAGCTAGGAAACATAAATAATAAATCGAGAAATGTTTACAACAAAAATATATAAAATATTTTTTTGAATACCATATATTGCCACCATCAATGATATTTACAGTCGGATGTAAGATTTTGGCAGGCACTGTATAATAAATAATATAATCATAATCGAAGAAGCAAGATCTTTAGTATATGTTAATCAGCTGAAATCAGGAAACGGACTGACTGCCAATGTGAATTTTTGTTACAGGGTTAAGCAGCATGAAGTCCCGTTCCCCTCTGATTGCTTGACTCAGACATATGTTAGTTAGTCTTCATTGTAAGTGGCAGGAGCCAACACTCACACTGTCAATAAACCGCTTGCAGTTGTTTATTGATGGAGTGCAAAACGTGTGGTTGTGTGTGATGTGCGCAGGATAAAACTGATGCCTTGGTGTGCAATATCTTGTAGTCCAATAATATGCAATTCATTCATCTCTCTCTCTCTCTCTCTCTCTCTCTCTCTCTCTCTCTCTCTCTCTCTCTCTCTCTCTCTCTCTCTTCCCTCACTTCTGGTACTTTGTCATAGAGCTCCAGCAGGTTTATGAGACAGAATTTATCATCTCTGAACCCGTGCTGGCAGCAACAACCACGCTTCTCTCGAAGTGCTCATCCACTCGTTATCTGATTACCTCCTCCATAACCTTACACACAATATGTGTGTCACTGATGCTGACTTGTGGGTTAACGCTTCCTGTATATCTTCTTTCATACATAAAAAATCTGCTTTCTTTCTGTGTCTCGTCTCTGAATACTGCCGCATTATCTTTCCCTGTAGAGCAGCGGTCCTTAACCTGGGGGTCGTGACCCCCTGGGGAGTCGTTCAGGGGGTCACAAATGGTATGGGAGAATATATTTTTTTTTGTATATTTGAATTAGCCAGTTGGGCTTTTACCAGTTTGGTGAGTGGCAACACTAATCACACGTGCGGTGGTCTGCTACAGTAAACACATTAACCACAACCAGTCACTCAGTCAGTTCATAGCTACAGTGGGGGATGTCCACATGTCGCTCTTGCTCCGTGACTCCCAAGGCGGTTTCCTGTTTGCACTATGTCTGCCAAGAAGCGTAAGTATAATGAAGCCTTTCTCAAGATGGGTTTCACAAGCATCATTCAGAACTCTGTGGTCAAGCCGCAATGTGTCGTTAGCACCAAAGTTTTGAGTCACGAGAATATGAAGCCAAGCAAACTGAAGGTCCATTTTGAATCTTGCCACAGTCATCTGATGGACAAAAGCTTGGACTTTTTTCAAGTAAAAAGAAGCTTCTCTGAAAGCCAGTCGTATCGATTCCACTCGTCACTTAACTCGTCAATGAAACAGCGTTGGAGACATCATACAGAATTGCTCTAAAAATCGTGCAGACCAAGAAGTTTCATACCATTGGCGACGCCCTGATCAAGCCTTGCATTCTGGAAGCAATGAGGGCAATTTCCCTTTCGAATGATACAGACAGAAGTCGGATGTCGGACATGAGTGAGGATATTCTGCTGCAGGTAGTGACTGCTGTGCGTAGTCCAGTGTATTTATTGCAACTGGTCGAGTCAACGGATGTTACTTCAAGTTCCCAACTTCTTGTTTATGTTCATTACCTTGACGGGGAAGTTATGAAGAAGGAATATACTTGTTCTCTGAACCATTGACCACAACCACTTGTGGAGAAGATAATTTCAAAATCCTTGAAGTATTTCTCCTTAAACACGAGCTAGGCTGGGAAGCACTTGTCGGAGTGTGTACTATTGGGGATCCTTCTACGACCGGTTGCAAATCCGCCTTGAAAGCCTTCGTGAAGAGCGTTCAACTTCAGCACTAACCTTCGCTTTATCATATCTGATTATTCTGTTCTCTTTCATTTTCTGTTTGTTTTGCCTCTGATCATCTCTGAATGAACCGAAGTCTCTGTTCATGCCACTGTTTCTGGTCTCCCAGCACTTCCTAGGTGGGTATTCACTGTCTTCCTTCCAGTTTTTTGTCCCACTGAGCTTCGTTCAGGAACTCTGGCTTTCTTTAACATTCTGTTTTTTCTAATTTATATTTTCTTCTTTTTCATATCTGCTGTGTACTAAGTTGCAAATAAATAAAACACGTACCTTTATTGTGGAGACGTTTCGCCAGCCAGTGGCTTCATCAGTCCAATACAGAGGAAACACGGTGGAAGGTGTGAAGCAGCAATCTGAGGGGATCAGTCCCTTAGCCTCAGCGGGTTGTGTTTGACGGGGTGAAGTCTCAGCTCTTGGCCCCGCCTCATGAATCACAATATCGGATATCACTGGTTCCTGGCTCTTGAACCCAAGTCATACGTGACGCTGAAGCTGTGTATGGAGTGTGCCTCCATTATTTCCTCATTCCATTTATTTACCATCCACAAACTATTAGTATTACACTTAATATTTATGTATTCTTAGCTTCCGTCCGTGACCCCTCCCTTATGTGCCTGGTATTTTAAACACTTTCTATCCATCAACGAGCCACTTACGTCTATTCCAAGCCACAAGTATCTATATCTGAGCCACAAGTATCTGTCTCTCAGTCACTAGTATCTATCTCCCAATCACAAGTATCTATCTCTCAGTCACTAGTATCTATCTCTCAGTCACTAGCATCTATCTCTCAGTCACTAGTATCTATCTCTCAATCACTACTATATATCTCTCAGTCACTAGCATCTATCTCTCAGTCACTAGTATCTATTTCTCAGTCACAAGTATCTATCACTGAGCCACTAGCAAGGACTATCCCTCCCTCCCTCCCTCACTCTGACCTGACACACATCCACCCGCACATCCACGTACAGCAATATAGATTTACGCACCACTAAGCCTCCGCGTCCTCCGCTCTGGAAGGATATTCGTCCTCTCTCACATCCTGTGCTGGAATATATCCCCCCCCCTGTCACCACCTGTCGTGAAATATACGCCCCTTCACCACCTGTCATCTCCTGACTTTCATATCTGGTTGAGTGACGCTTCTTCTCTCCAAACTAATCAATACTCGTATACCTATTTCGTATATACTAAAAAAATGATAGAATTCATTGTCTGAGCCGGATACGTTGCAGTGTTAATGGGCCTTCAATGAGAATATATAAATTTTAATAACTATGAAAGTGGAATTTGTGAGAGCGCTTCTTGTCATTTAGAAAGAGGTACCGAAGCCGGTTCAAGGTTTTGCGCTATAGCAGGATTTATGATTCCCCTTCATCCCTGTCTGTCTTATGAGCATATAAGATGACAAAGGGAAATCTTATATATTTATATGTGCCTCCGGGTTCACGTGTAAATTGATTTTCCCGTGTTTCGTTGTGGTTCCTGTAAGCCTTCGTTTTTTTTCACTGTCTACAGACAGGCAGATTAGAAATCCTGTCCATTAATACTTGTGTGGTAAAAGGGAATTAAAATGCTGGCAAGAAGACCATTCTTAAACTGGATCATAGGTCCATTATACCGACCAGTTGATAAATAAGACACTTGTGCATCACCGAGGTCTTTACCTGGAGTTTACCTGGGAAGGGTTTCGAGGGTCAATGTCCATGCGGCCCGGTCGGAGACCAGGCCTCGTTGTGGACCAATCAGGCTGTTATTGCTTGCCGCACGTAAACCGACGTACGAACCACAGCCCAGCTGATCAGGTACTGACTTTAGGTACCTGTTCAAGCAACGCTTCGCCCATCAGGGAGGACTTTATCAAGCTTAATGTTAGAGAAACAAAGCCCCTGGAAGGACAAACGTCTCTCAGAGCAGTGGTGGTGTGCAGCAGTGGTTATGTGGAGCAGTGGTAGTGTGCAGCAGTGGTTATGTGGAGCAGTGGTAGTGTGCAGCAGTGGTTATGTGGAGCAGTGGTAGTGTGCAGCAGTGGTTATGTGGAGCAGTGGTAGTGTGCAGCAGTGGTCATGTGCAGCAGTGGTCGTGTGCAGCAGTGGTCATGTGCAGCAGTGGTCGTGTGCAGCAGTGGTTGTGTGCAGCAGTGGTTGTGTGCAGCAGTGGTTGTGTGCAGCAGTGGTTGTGTGCAGCAGTGGTCGTGTTCAGTAGAGGTTGTGTGCAGCAGTGGTTGTGTGCAGCAGTGGTTGTGTGCAGCAGTGGTTGTGTGCAGCAGTGGTTGTGTGCAGCAGTGGTTGTGTGCAGCAGTGGTTGTGTGCAGCAGTGGTTGTGTGCAGCAGTGGTTGTGTGCAGCAGTGGTTGTGTGCAGCAGTGGTTGTGTGCAGCAGTGGTTGTGTGCAGCAGTGGTCGTGTGCAGCAGTGGTCGTGTACAACAGTGGTTGTGTGCAGCAGTGGTTGTGTGCAGCAGTGGTTGTGTGCAGCAGTGGTTGTGTGCAGCAGTGGTTGTGTACAGCAGTGGTTGTGTGCAGCAGTGGTTGTGTGCAGCAGTGGTTGTGTGCAGCAGTGGTTGTGTGCAGCAGTGGTTGTGTGCAGCAGTGGTTGTGTGCAGCAGTGGTTGTGTGCAGCAGTGGTTGTGTGCAGCAGTGGTTGTGTGCAGCAGTGGTTGTGTGTGCAGCAGTGGTTGTGTGCAGCAGTGGTTGTGTGCAGCAGTGGTTGTGTGCAGCAGTGGTTGTGTGCAGCAGTGGTTGTGTGCAGCAGTGGTTGTGTGCAGCAGTGGTTATGTGCAGCAGTGTCATGTGTAGCAGTGGTGGTGTGCAGCAGTGGTTGTGTGCAGCAGTGGTTGTGTGCAGCAGTGGTTGTGTGCAGCAGTGGTTGTGTGCAGCAGTGGTTGTGTGCAGCAGTGGTTGTGTGCAGCAGTGGTTGTGTGCAGCAGTGGTTGTGTGCAGCAGTGGTTGTGTGCAGCAGTGGTTGTGTGCAGCAGTGGTTGTGTGCAGCAGTGGTTGTGTGCAGCAGTGGTTTTGAGCAGCAGTGGTTGTGTGCAGCAGTGGTTGTGTGCAGCAGTGGTTGTGTTCAGCAGTGGTTGTGTGCAGCAGTGGTTGTGTGCAGCAGTGGTTGTGTGCAGCAGTGGTCGTGTGCAGCAGTGGTCGTGTACAGCAGTGGTCGTGTACAGCAGTGGTTTTGAGCAGCAGTGGTTGTGTGCAGCAGTGGTTGTGTGCAGCAGTGGTTGTGTTCAGCAGTGGTTGTGTGCAGCAGTGGTTGTGTACAGCAGTGGTTGTTTGCAGCAGTGGTGGTGTGTAGCAGTGGTCGTGTGCAGCAGTGGTTGTTTGCAGCAGTGGTTGTGTGCAGCAGTGGTTGTGTGCAGCAGTGGTTGTGTGCAGCAGTGGTTGTGTGCAGCAGTGGTTGTGTGCAGCAGTGGTTGTGTGCAGCAGTGGTTGTGTGCAGCAGTGGTTGTGTGCAGCAGTGGTTGTGTGCAGCAGTGGTTGTGAGTAGCAGTGGTTGTGAGTAGCAGTGGTTGTGTGTAGCAGTGGTTGTGAGTAGCAGTGGTTGTGAGTAGCAGTGGTTGTGAGTAGCAGTGGTTGTGTGTAGCAGTGGTTGTGAGTAGCAGTGGTCGTGTACAACAGTGGTTGTGTACAGCAGTGGTCGTGTACAACAGTGGTTGTGAGTAGCAGTGGTCGTGTACAACAGTGGTTGTGTGCAGCAGTGGTTGTGTGCAGCAGTGGTCGTGTACAACAGTGGTTGTGTGCAGCAGTGGTCGTGTACAACAGTGGTTGTGTGCAGCAGTGGTTGTGTGCAGCAGTGGTTGTGTGCAGCAGTGGTTGTGTGCAGCAGTGGTTGTGTGCAGCAGTGGTTGTGTGCAGCAGTGGTTGTGTGCAGCAGTGGTTGTGTGCAGCAGTGGTTGTGTGCAGCAGTGGTTGTGTGCAGCAGTGGTTGTGTGCAGCAGTGGTTGTGTGCAGCAGTGGTTGTGTGCAGCAGTGGTTGTGTGCAGCAGTGGTTGTGTGCAGCAGTGGTTGTGTGCAGCAGTGGTTGTGTGCAGCAGTGGTTGTGTGCAGCAGTGGTTGTGTGCAGCAGTGGTTGTGTGCAGCAGTGGTTGTGTGCAGCAGTGGTTGTGTGCAGCAGTGGTTGTGTGCAGCAGTGGTTGTGTTCAGCAGTGGTTGTGTGCAGCAGTGGTTGTGAGCAGCAGTGGTTGTGTGCAGCAGTGGTTATGTGCAGCAGTGGTTGTGTGCAGCAGTGGTTGTGTGCAGCAGTGGTTGTGTGCAGCAGTGGTTGTGTGCAGCAGTGGTTGTGTGCAGCAGTGGTTGTGTGCAGCAGTGGTTGTGTGTAGCAGTAGCAGTGGTTGTGTGCAGCAGTGGTTGTGTGCAGCAGTGGTTGTGTGCAGCAGTGGTTGTGTGCAGCAGTGGTTGTGTGCAGCAGTGGTTGTGTGCAGCAGTGGTTGTGTGCAGCAGTGGTTGTGTGCAGCAGTGGTTGTGTGCAGCAGTGGTTGTGTGCAGCAGTGGTTGTGTGCAGCAGTGCAGCAGTGGTTGTGTGCAGCAGTGGTTGTTTGCAGCAGTGGTTGTGTGCAGCAGTGGTTGTGTGCAGCAGTGGTTGTGTGCAGCAGTGGTTGTGTGCAGCAGTGGTTGTGTGCAACAGTGGTGTGCAGCAGTGGTGTGTAGCAGTGGTGTGCAGCAGTGGTGTGCAGCAGTGGTTGTGTGCAGCAGTGGTTGTGTGCAGCAGTGGTTGTGTGCAGCAGTGGTTGTGTAGCAGTGGTTGTGTGCAGCAGTGGTTGTGTGCATCAGTGGTTGTGTGGAGCAGTGGTTGTGTGCAGCAGTGGTTGTGTGCAGCAGTGGTTGTGTGCAGCAGTGGTTGTGTGCAGCAGTGGTTGTGTACAGCAGTGGTTGTGTGCAGCAGTGGTTGTGTGCAGCAGTGGTTGTGTGCAGCAGTGGTTGTGTGCAGCAGTGGTCATGTGCAGCAGTGGTAGTGTGCAGCAGTGGTCATGTGCAGCAGTGGTCATGTGTAGCAGTGGTCATGTGTAGCAGTGGTCATGTGTAGCAGTGGTAGTGTGCAGCAGTGGTCATGTGTAGCAGTGGTCATGTGTAGCAGTGGTCATGTGTAGCAGTGGTCATGTGTAGCAGTGGTCATGTGTAGCAGTGGTAGTGTGCAGCAGTGGTGTGCAGCAGTGGTCATGTGTAGCAGTGGTTGTGTGCAGCAGTGGTTGTGAGTAGCAGTGGTAGCAGTGGTTGTGTGCAGCAGTGGTAATGTGCAGCAGTGGTTGTGTGCAGCAGTGGTTGTGTGTAGCAGTGGTTGTGAGTAGCAGTGGTTGTGAGTAGCAGTGGTTGTGTGTAGCAGTGGTTGTGAGTAGCAGTGGTTGTGAGTAGCAGTGGTTGTGTGTAGCAGTGGTTGTGAGTAGTAGTGGTTGTGAGTAGCAGTGGTTGTGTGTAGCAGTGGTTGTGAGTAGCAGTGGTCGTGTACAACAGTGGTTGTGTACAGCAGTGGTTGTGTGCAGCAGTGGTCGTGTACAACAGTGGTTGTGTGCAGCAGTGGTTGTGTGCAGCAGTGGTTGTGTGCAGCAGTGGTTGTGTGCAGCAGTGGTTGTGTGCAGCAGTGGTTGTGTGCAGCAGTGGTTGTGTGCAGCAGTGGTTGTGTGTAGCAGTGGTTGTGTGCAGCAGTGGTTGTGTGCAGCAGTGGTTGTGAGTAGCAGTGGTTGTGTGCAGCAGTGGTTGTGTGCAGCAGTGGTTGTGTGCAGCAGTGGTTGTGTGCAGCAGTGGTTGTGTGCAGCAGGTGTCGTGTGCAGCAGTGGTTGTGTGCAGCAGTGGTTGTGTGCAGCAGTGGTTGTGTGCAGCAGTGGTTGTGTGTAGCAGTGGTTGTGTGCAGCAGTGGTTGTGTGCAGCAGTGGTTGTGTGCAGCAGTGGTTGTGTGTCAGCAGTGGTTGTGTAGCAGTGGTTGTGTGCAGCAGTGGTTGTGTGCAGCAGTGGTGTGTGTGCAGCAGTGGTTGTGTGTAGCAGTGGTTGTGTGCAGCAGTGGTTGTGTGCAGCAGTGGTTGTGCAGCAGTGGTTGTGTGTAGCAGTGGTTGTGTGCAGCAGTGGTTGTGCAGCAGTGGTTGTGCAGCAGTGGTTGTGTGTGGCAGTGGTTGTGAGCAGCAGTGGTTGTGTGCAGCAGTGGTTGTGAGTAGCAGTGGTTGTGTGTAGCAGTGGTTGTGAGCAGCAGTGGTTGTGTGTAGCAGTGGTTGTGAGCAGCAGTGGTTGTGTGTAGCAGAGGATGTGTGTAGCAGTGGTTGTGTGTAGCAGTGGTTGTGTGCAGCAGTGGTTGTGTGCAGCAGTGGTTGTGTACAGCAGTGGTTGTTTGCAGCAGTGGTTGTGTGAAGCAGTGGTTGTGTGCAGCAGTGGTTGTGTGCAGCAGTGGTTGTGTGCAGCAGTGGTAGTGTGCAGCAGTGGTGTGCAGCAGTGGTCATGTGTAGCAGTGGTCATGTGCAGCAGTGGTCATGTGCAGCAGTGGTCATGTGCAGCAGTGGTCATGTGTAACAGTGGTCATGTGCAGCAGTGGTCATGTGTAACAGTGGTCATGTGCAGCAGTGGTCATGTGCAGCAGTGGTCATGTGCAGCAGTGGTCATGTGCAGCAGTGGTCATGTGCAGCAGTGGTCATGTGCAGCAGTGGTCATGTGCAGCAGTGGTCATGTGTAGCAGTGGTCATGTGCAGCAGTGGTCATGTGCAGCAGTGGTCATGTGCAGCAGTGGTCATGTGCAGCAGAGGTCATGTGCAGCAGTGGTCATGTGCAGCAGTGGTTATGTGCAGCAGTGGTTATGTGCAGCAGTGATGTGTGCAGCAGTGATGTGTGCAGCAGTGATGTGTGCAGCAGTGGTTGTGTCCAGCAGTGGTTGTGTGCAGCAGTGGTTGTGTGCAGCAGTGGTTGTGTGCAGCAGTGGTTGTGTGCAGCAGTGGTCGTGTGCAGCAGTGATGTGTGCAGCAGTGTTGTGTGCAGCAGTGATGTGTGCAGCAGTGATGTGTGCAGCAGTGATGTGTGCAGCAGTGATGTGTGCAGCAGTGTTGTGTGCAGCAGTGTTGTGTGCAGCAGTGATGTGTGCAGCAGTGATGTGTGCAGCAGTGATGTGTGCAGCAGTGTTGTGTGCAGCAGTGATGTGTGCAGCAGTGTTGTGTGCAGCAGTGTTGTGTGCAGCAGTGTTGTGTGCAGCAGTGGTTGTGTGCAGCAGTGGTTGTGTGCAGCAGTGGTTGTGTGCAGCAGTGGTTGTGTGCAGCAGTGGTTGTGTGCAGCAGTGGTTGTGTGCAGCAGTGGTTGTGTGCAGCAGTGGTTGTGTGCAGCAGTGGTTGTGTGCAGCAGTGGTTGTGTGCAGCAGTGGTTGTGTGCAGCAGTGGTTGTGTGCAGCAGTGGTTGTGTGCAGCAGTGGTAGTGTGCAGCAGTGGTTGTGTGCAGCAGTGGTTGTGTGCAGCAGTGGTTGTGTGCAGCAGTGGTTGTGTGCAGCAGTGGTTGTGTGCAGCAGTGGTTGTGTGCAGCAGTGGTTGTGTGCAGCAGTGGTTTTAGCAGCAGTGTTGTGTGCAGCAGTGATGTGTGCAGCAGTGTTGTGTGCAGCAGTGTTGTGTGCAGCAGTGATGTGTGCAGCAGTGATGTGTGCAGCAGTGATGTGTGCAGCAGTGATGTGTGCAGCAGTGGTTGTGTGCAGCAGTGGTTGTGTGCAGCAGTGGTTGTGTGCAGCAGTGGTTGTGTGCAGCAGTGGTTGTGTGCAGCAGTGGTTGTGTGCAGCAGTGGTTGTGTGCAGCAGTGGTTGTGTGCAGCAGTGGTTGTGTGCAGCAGTGGTTGTGTGCAGCAGTGGTTGTGTGCAGCAGTGGTTGTGTGCAGCAGTGGTTGTGTGCAGCAGTGGTTGTGTGCAGCAGTGGTTGTGTGCAGCAGTGGTTGTGTGCAGCAGTGGTTGTGTGCAGCAGTGGTTGTGTGCAGCAGTGGTTGTGTGCAGCAGTGGTTGTGTGCAGCAGTGGTTGTGTGCAGCAGTGGTTGTGTGCAGCAGTGGTTGTGTGCAGCAGTGGTTGTGTGCAGCAGTGGTTGTGTGCAGCAGTGGTTGTGTGCAGCAGTGGTTGTGTGCAGCAGTGGTTGTGTGCAGCAGTGGTTGTGTGCAGCAGTGGTTGTGTGCAGCAGTGGTTGTGTGCAGCAGTGGTTGTGTGCAGCAGTGGTTGTGTGCAGCAGTGGTTGTGTGCAGCAGTGGTTGTGTGCAGCAGTGGTTGTGTGCAGCAGTGGTGCAGCAGTGTGTTCAGCAGTGGTTGTGTGCAGCAGTGGTTGTGTGCAGCAGTGGTTGTGTGCAGCAGTGGTTGTGTGCAGCAGTGGTTGTGTGCAGCAGTGGTTGTGTGCAGCAGTGGTTGTGTGCAGCAGTGGTTGTGTGCAGCAGTGGTTGTGTGCCGCCGTGGTCGTGTTCAGCAGTGGTTGTGTGCAGCAGTGGTTGTGTGCAGCAGTGGTTGTGTGCAGCAGTGGTTGTGTGCAGCAGTGGTTGTGTGCAGCAGTGGTTGTGTGCAGCAGTGGTTGTGTGCAGCAGTGGTTGTGTGCAGCAGTGGGTGTGAGCAGCAGTGGTTGTGTGCAGCAGTGGTTATGTGCAGCAGTGGTTGTGTGCAGCAGTGGTTGTGTGCAGCAGTGGTTGTGTGCAGCAGTGGTTGTGTGCAGCAGTGGTTGTGTGCAGCAGTGGTTGTGTGCAGCAGTGGTTGTGTGCAGCAGTGGTTGTGTGCAGCAGTGGTTGTGTGCAGCAGTGGTTGTGTGCAGCAGTGGTTGTGTGCAGCAGTGGTTGTGTGCAGCAGTGGTTGTGTGCAGCAGTGGTTGTGTGCAGCAGTGGTTGTGTGCAGCAGTGGTTGTGTGCAGCAGTGGTTGTGTGCAGCAGTGGTTGTGTACAGCAGTGGTTGTGTGTAGCAGTGGTTGTGAGTAGCAGTGGTTGTGTGTAGCAGTGGTTGTGAGCAGCAGTGGTTGTGAGTAGCAGTGGTTGTGAGTAGCAGTGGTTGTGAGTAGCAGTGGTTGTGTGTAGCAGTGGTTGTGAGTAGCAGTGGTTGTGTACAACAGTGGTTGTGTACAGCAGTGGTTGTGCAGCAGTGGTTGTGTGCAGCAGTGGTTGTGTGTAGCAGTGGTTGTGTGCAGCAGTGGTTGTGTGCAGCAGTGGTTGTGTGCAGCAGTGGTTGTGTGCAGCAGTGGTTGTGTGCAGCAGTGGTTGTGTGCAGCAGTGGTTGTGTGCAGCAGTGGTTGTGTGCAGCAGTGGTTGTGTGCAGCAGTGGTTGTGTGCAGCAGTGGTTGTGTGCAGCAGTGGTTGTGTGCAGCAGTGGTTGTGTGCAGCAGTGGTTGTGTGTAGCAGTGGTTGTGTGCAGCAGTGGTTGTGTGCAGCAGTGGTTGTGTGCAGCAGTGGTTGTGTGCAGCAGTGGTTGTGTGCAGCAGTGGTTGTGTGCAGCAGTGGTTGTGTGCAGCAGTGGTTGTGTGCAGCAGTGGTTGTGTGTAGCAGTGGTTGTGAGTAGCAGTGGTTGTGAGTAGCAGTGGTGCAGCAGTGGTTGTGTGCAGCAGTGGTTGTGTGTGTGTAGCAGTGGTTGTGTGCAGCAGTGGTTGTGTACAGCAGTGGTTGTGTGCAGCAGTGGTTGTGTGAAGCAGTGGTTGTGTGCAGCAGTGGTTGTGTAGCAGTGGTTGTGTGCAGCAGTGGTCGTGTGCAGCAGTGGTTGTGTGCAGCAGTGGTTGTGTGTAGCAGTGGTGTGTGCAGCAGCAGTGGTTGTGTGCAGCAGTGGTTGTGTGCAGCAGTGGTTGTGTGCAGCAGTGGTTGTGTGCAGCAGTGGTTGTGTGCAGCAGTGGTTGTGTGCAGCAGTGGTTGTGTGTAGCAGTGGTTGTGTGTAGCAGTGGTTGTGTGCAGCAGTGGTTGTGTGTAGCAGTGGTTGTGTGTAGCAGTGGTTGTGTGTAGCAGTGGTTGTGTGTAGCAGTGGTTGTGAGTAGCAGTGGTTGTGTGTAGCAGTGGTTGTGTGCAGCAGTGGTTGTGTGTAGCAGTGGTTGTGAGTAGCAGTGGTTGTGTGTAGCAGTGGTTGTGTGCAGCAGTGGTTGTGTGCAGCAGTGGTTGTGTGCAGCAGTGGTTGTGTGCAGCAGTGGTTGTGTGCAGCAGTGGTTGTGTGCAGCAGTGGTTGTGTGTAGCAGTGGTTGTGAGTAGCAGTGGTTGTGTGTAGCAGTGGTTGTGAGTAGCAGTGGTTGTGTGTAGCAGTGGTTGTGTGTAGCAGTGGTTGTGAGTAGCAGTGGTTGTGTGTAGCAGTGGTTGTGTGTAGCAGTGGTTGTGAGTAGCAGTGGTTGTGTGTAGCAGTGGTTGTGTGCAGTCACTGGCCTTACCGTCAGTCACTGGACTTACCGCCAGTCACTGGACTTACCGTCAGTCACTGGCCTTACCGTCAGTCACTGGACTTACCGTCAGTCACTGGACTTACCGTCAGTCACTGGACTTACCGCCAGTCACTGGACTTACCGTCAGTCACTGGACTTACCGTCAGTCACTGGACTTACCCCTGACACTCAGCTGGCCACACTTGCATAATATTTGTTTGTCACCCCATTTCTTTCACTGGAAAATAATCTTGTTCCCACAGGCGAAACGTGTTAATTTTAACAGTTATATTAAAAAATAATAAATGTTGAACTACCATCTGTTTCCAGAACGTTTAGACCTCAATATAGCATTAGGAAAAACATAATAAAAACAAACACAACACACTTGATTATGAAATGTCCGTTCGGTCAAATATTCTTCGGTGAAATGCCCCTCGGCTAAATGTCTGGGAGCCCCCAGACCTACAGTTAAGAAAATCTTCAAACTCTTCTCCTACCACTCCCTATTTTCTATAATCTGTGTGAAATTTATTAATAGGTAAAATACATTGACAGAAAACACAAACATGAATATATTGGTACAATATATCAAAGATTATGAATCTCCTCCAGCTTCTCCGAAGCTGGACGCGAGCCCAGTATGCAGCATGCATTTTCTCTCTGGATGGCCACTCTGAGGCTCTGGAACATGAAAGTGGCTGCCTTTGGGTCCCTGGTGGTGTTGATGAGTTTAAAACCCAGTTCTTTAAGGAAACTTGTGGCATTTTTTCCCCATGATCCCAAGGTCTCTGATCCCACTGGCGCAAATTGATTCTGTTGGCTTATGTCCCTGTACTTGCTGATCTTGTACTCCTCCCTGTGGTCAGCAGCTCCTCCCTGTCGCCCAACACTGTGATGGATATAGGTGTCAGCCAGTGTGGACACACGGGTATAGTCCCACGCTAAGAGCTTGCCATTCTTCCAAGGACAGATGGTGATCCCATCGGGGCGGTTTGCTGGGTTGTGGGTATTGTTGGCTGCCAGTGATCTGGCAGTGATCGGCGTTGGCTTCATTGTATCTTGCATGCCAACCCTTTTTTTTGGAACAGTTAAGACCATGTAGACCATATTGGTCGGCCTGCGCATCGCCGCAAATACACGGATATTCCGTGAGAATTGGAGCAGCAAGGCGGAGAGCCACTGCAATACGGAGAGTCTTAAGGCCGAGGCGTGTTCCTATCGCCGAAATGGGAAATGTTTGGAGGCAGTCCCTGCAGTGAAGTGAACTCACAGCTTGGAGACGGGCAGTCTCCCTGTATGATGTTACAGCGCTAAGCATGTTGGCAGGCACGTTTTCAGCGATGGGGGCCATCCCAACTTGACTGTTTGTAGGCCAGTGCAGCACTAGGTTTTGGTGCTGGAGCAGCAAAAGTCTCCCATTCAGTGATGGCACTGGCGTAGCTAGGGTCCTATATTCCTACCGAGTCACTGGGGTTGTCCAGAAGAATCTATTTTATTAACTCATTTGATGCTGTGGAAGGGGATAGGAAAGCAATCTGGGAGGATTTGCGTACTCCCAGCTCCTCAAGCCTGACTGGAAGTGTGGCTTGCAACTACTGTCCGTCTTCCAAGGAAAGATTCAATACACTCTTTAGTGTATATATACACACACACACACACACACACACATATATATATATATATATATATATATATATATATATATATATATATATATATATATATATATAT
>NC_091345.1:24892264-24939764 GCF_038502225.1 Cherax quadricarinatus
CTCAGAGACAATATGAAAATGACATAGCATCAAAAGTAAAGACTGACCCGAAGCTGTTGTACAGCCACATCAGGAGGAAAACAACAGTCAAGGACCAGGTAATCAGACTGAGGAAGGGTGATGGGGAATTCACAAGAAACGACCGAGAGGTATGTCGGGAGCTCAACACAAGATTTAAAGAGGTATTTACAGTGGAAACCAGTAGGACTCCAAGAAATCAGAACAGGGGGGCACACCAGCAAGTGCTGGATGAGGTACATATAACCAAGGAGGAGGTGAAGAAGCTGCTATGCGAACTTGACACCTCAAAGGCGGTGGGACCAGACAACATCTCTCCATGGGTCCTTAAAGAGGGAGCAGAGATATTGTGTGAGCCATTAACAAAGATCTTCAACACATCATTTGAAACTGGGCAACTCCCTGAGGTATGGAAAATGGCAAATGTAGTCCCAATTTTTAAAAAGGGAGACAGACATGAGGCACTAAACTACAGACCTGTATCACTAACGTGTATAGTATGCAAGGTCATGGAGAAGATCATCAAGAGGAGAGTGGTGGGGCACCTGGAAAGAAACAAGTGTATAATTGACAACCAGCACGGTTTCAGGGAAGGAAAATCCTGTGTCACAAACCTACTAGAGTTTTATGACAAGGTGACAGAAGTAAGACAAGAGAGAGAGGGGTGGATCGACTGCGTATTTTTGGACTGCAAGAAGGCTTTCGATACAGTTCCTCACAAGAGGTTACTGCAAAAGCTAGAGGACCAGGCACACATAACAGGAAAGGCACTGCAATGGATCAGAGAATATCTGACAGGGAGGAAACAACGAGTCATGGTACGCGACGAGGTGTCAGAGTGGGCGCCTGTGACAAGCGGGGTTCCACAGGGGTCAGTCCTAGGACCTGTGCTGTTCTTGGTATACGTGAACGACATAACGGAAGGGATAGACTCAGAAGTGTCCTTGTTTGCAGACGATGTGAAGTTAATGAGAAGAATCGAATCGGACGAGGATCAGGCAGGACTACAAAGAGATCTGGACAGGCTACAAGCCTGGTCCAGCAACTGGCTCCTTGAATTTAACCCTGCCAAATGCAAAGTCATGAAGATTGGGGAAGGGCAAAGAAGACCGCAGACACAATATAGTTTAGATGGCCAAAGACTGCAAACCTCACTAAAGGAAAAAGATCTGGGGGTGAGTATAACACCAAGCATATCTCCTGAGGCGCACATCAATCAGATAACTGCTGCAGCATACGGGCGCCTGGCAAACCTACGGATAGCGTTCCGATACCTCAGTAAGGATTCGTTTAAGACTCTGTACACCATCTACGTCAGGCCCATACTGGAGTATGCAGCACCAGTTTGGAATCCACACCTAGTCAAGCACGTCAAGAAATTAGAGAAAGTGCAAAGGTTTGCAACAAGACTAGTCCCAGAGCTACGGGGATTGTCCTATGAAGAAAGGTTGAGGGAAATCGGCCTGACGACACTGGAGGCCAGGAGGGTCAGGGGAGACATGATAACGACATATAAAATACTGCGCGGAATAGACGAGGTGGACAAAGACGGGATGTTCCAGAGATGGGACACAGACACAAGAGGTCACAATTGGAAGTTGAAGACTCAGATGAATCAAAGGGATGTTAGGAAGTATTTCTTCAGTCATAGAGTAGTCAGGCCGTGGAATAGCCTAGAAAGTGATGTGGTGGAGGCAGGAACCATACATAGTTTTAAGGCGAGGTATGATAGAGCTCATGGGGCAGGGAGAGAGAGGACCTAGTAGCAATCAGCGAAGAGGCGGGGCCAGGAGCTGTGACTCGACCCCTGCAACCACAAATAGGTGAGTACAAATAGGTGAGTACACACACACACACACACACACACACACACGCACCCACACAAACACACATTCCCCACAGACAGAAACAAGACTAAGTGAAGCTCTTCCAAGGGGCGAAACATGACCTAATAAAGCTCTACACTCAGCAAAACACTGACCTGATGAAGCTCCTCATAACACTACTCATATCACCCAAGAATACCCCATAAAATACGTAATTAACCAATAAATGTGAACCTCAGAGTTAATGTAATTGATGGTTAACTGACGAGGGTGAAGATCTGTGGTCTGAGATAAATGATAACTCTGGACCAAGTTCCCAAGAGGGAGACGTGTTATTAGCATCACAACTTAAGATCACCGAGGCAGAAGGTGATCACATCTTTGCATTAATGTGTAGGGAGAAGATTGAGAATGCGTCAGTCTCCAGATGACGTGTGTGGTAATGACATGCTTGAACACGTCTGAGCAATGGGAGATAGAGAGAGAGAGAGAGAGAGAGAGAGAGAGAGAGAGAGAGAGAGAGAGAGAGAGAGAGAGAGAGAGAGAGAGAGAGAGAGAGAGAGATACAGAGAGTTTACTATATAGAGAGAGTGACCATGTACACCATTGTACAATTCTACACTGTAACCAACTGCGCCTTCATTTAAGACAACTGGTAAAAATATTTTCTAAGATATTTAAACCATACTGCGTACTGCGGGTGTCCCACAGTGTAACTATGTCGCAGAACACGATAGCAATATACTGCTTGTGTCTCCACAGTGTAACTATGTCGCAGAACACGATAGCAATATACTGCTTGTGTCTCCACAGTGTAACTATGTCGCAGAACACGATAGCAATATACTGCTTGTGTCTCCACAGTGTAACTATCGTAGAGAACAATGTAGCAGTACACTGTTGCTGCTGCTGCTTCATCAAAATATATTAATAACTCACAGTAACTGGTACGAGAGGCATAAAGAGTTATTTTGGACCCACGGGGAATAACTGCAGACGTAGTGTTGTTGTTGCGCAAACTAAAAGTTATACGAGCGCCTATAATTTATTAGTCATGCCACTGGTCGCTCGTAAAGTGGAAGTGAGCAATTATAGCAAGTCAGAACTGCGAGCCAGCGTATAATTAATCCGACTTTGTTATAAACGGTATATGATAGACAGAAACAAAAGTGTGATTTCCAGGGTACTCCACAGAATGGTTCTTTCAGTGCTTCTGAGAATCAAATCAAGTACGTGGGAGTACAATGGAATAAAAGGGAGTACATGGGAGTGCAATGATTTACAAAGGAGTACATAGGAATATATAAGAGTACAAAGGAGTACATGGGAATACAAGGGAATATAGTATATGGGATGACTTGGGAGTACATAGGTAAGACAGATCGCAGATAACTTGGGAGTCTCCACTGAGACTGTCTGGGGAGAACACCTACCTACTTTTACCTGTATTTAGAACTATCGTATATTAACTATCCTGTATTAAGTATCCTATATTAAATATCCTGTTTTAACTATCCTGTATTAACTATCCTGTATTAACTATCCTGTATTAACTATCCTGTATTAAGTATCCTGTATAACCATCTTGTATTAACTATCCTGTATTAACTATCCTGTATTAACTATCCTGTATGACTATCCTGTATTAACTATCCTGTATTAACTATCCTGTATTAACTATTCTGTATAACCATCTTGTATTAACTATCGTATATTAACTATCCTGTATTAAGTATCCTATATTAAATATCCTGTTTTAACTATCCTGTATTAACTATCCTGTATGACTATCCTGTATTAACTATCCTGTATTAACTATCCTGTATTAAGTATCCTATATTAAATATCCTGTATTAACTATCCTGTATGACTATCCTGTATTAACTATCCTGTATTAACTATCCTGTATTAACTATCCTGTATAACCATCTTGTATTAACTATCCTGTATTAACTATCCTGTATTAACTATCCTGTATAACCATCTTGTATTAACTATCCTGTATTAACTATCCTGTATTAACTATCCTGTATAACCATCTTGTATTAACTATCCTGTATTAACTATCCTGTATTAACTATCCTGTATTAACTATCCTGTATAACCATCTTGTATTAACTATCCTGTATTAACTATCCTGTATTAACTATTCTGTATAACCATCTTGTATTAACTATCGTATATTAGCTATCCTGTATTAACTATCTTATATTCAACATTATTTTTTCATAATAACCAACCCGAGGAAGCTAATGTTTTCCTACCTTATTTTACACTCTTTTCCCCCTCATTACTTACTAAGATTTTCCTCTTTAATTTTATTAACACATCGGCCGATTCCCACCAAGGCAGGGTGGTCCGAAAAAGAAAAACTTTCATCGCCATTCACTCCATCACTGTCTTGCCAGAGGGGTGCTTTACACTACAGTTATAAAACTGTAACATTAACACCCGTCCTTCAGAGTGCAGACACTGTGCTTCCCATCTCCTCTTTAAGTTAACAGTATTTCCCCTGCTTGTTTTTCTCTCTTTACTAAGGTTACTTTTCTATAGTTAACGCCTCCTACCTGCCTCCGCCTCTCTATTTGTTCTCCAACAATCACGACAATAACTCTTTCGTTATCGGTGAGCTAAGAAACCCAAGGTTAATCAGAAGATTAGCTTTGTGTGTGTATATAATTACCAATCCATCATAAGATGACCTGTGTCCGTACAATAGACTACCACTCACAGGATGAGCTGAGTTAGATTAACCTACCACTCACAGAATGAGCTGTGGCAGCAGAACCTATCACCCACAGAATGATGTATGGTAGATTAACCTACCACTCACAGGACGATCTATTTCAGCAAATCCTACTAGTCACGAGGTGAAGATATTGTAACTTAACAAACTCTCACTCTCAAGATACATGCATTGTAAAATAATCAGTGAATAACCTCAGCACTAAGAAAAGCCATGAAAAAAATATAAGAATTCAGTAAGCCGTTGCCTGGACGAGCTGCTCCCCAGGCCTTAATAAAACTCACCAGCCCAGGGACCCTGATTACCTGTAAACTGCACGAGAATGGATTGGAAATTCTATTTCCTTGACGCTCGGAGAGGCGGAGACGGAATTGCTTAGGAAAACAGCTTGAAATCTTTTTTACTAGTGGTAGTGAGTGCGTTGTTCTGGCCCAAGGACAGTGATAACACACTCTCACACTTGTAACTAGTGGTAGTGAGTGCGTTGTTCTGGCCCCAGGACAGTGATAACACACTATAACACTTGTAACTAGTGGTAGTGAGTGCGTTGTTCTGGCCCCAGGACAGTGATAACACAGTCTAACACTTGTCACTAGTGGTAGTGAGTGCGTTGTTCTGGCCCAAGGACAGTGATAACACACTCTAACACTTGTAACTAGTGGTAGTGAGTGCGTTGTTCTGGCCCCAGGACAGTGATAACACACTTTAACACTTGTAACTAGTGGTAGTGAGTGCGTTGTTCTGGCCCAAGGACAGTGATAACACACTCTAACACTTGTAACTAGTGGTAGTGAGTGCGTTGTTCTGGCCCCAGGACAGTGATAACACACTCTAACACTTGTAACTAGTGGTAGTGAGTGCGTTGTTCTGGCCCCAGGACAGTGATAACACACTCTAACACTTGTAACTAGTGGTAGTGAGTGCGTTGTTCTGGCCCCAGGACAGTGATAACACAGTCTAACACTTGTCACTAGTGGTAGTGAGTGCGTTGTTCTGGCCCCAGGACAGTGATAACACACTCTAACACTTGTAACTAGTGGTAGTGAGTGCGTTGTTCTGGCCCCAGGACAGTGATAACACACTCTAACACTTGTCACTAGTGGTAGTGAGTGCGTTGTTCTGGCCCCAGGACAGTGATAACACACTCTAACACTTGTCACTAGTGGTAGTGAGTGCGTTGTTCTGGCCCCAGGACAGTGATAACACACTCTAACACTTGTCACTAGTGGTAGTGAGTGCGTTGTTCTGGCTGGCCCAAGGACAGATAACACACTCTAACACTTGACAGTTCTGATAACACACTCTAACACTTGTCTAGGTAGTGACTAGTGGTAGTGAGTGAGTGCGTTGTTCTGGCCCCAGGACAGTGATAACACATTCTAACACTTGTAACTAGTGGTAGTGAGTGTGTTGTTCTGGCTCCAGGACAGTGTCACTATAACACAGTGATAACACACTCTAACACTTGTCACTAGTGGTAGTGAGTGCGTTCTGGCCCCAGGACAGTGATAACACACTCTAACACTTGTCACTGGTTCTGGCCCCAGGACAGTGATAACACACTCTAACACTTGTCACTAGTGGTAGTGAGTGCGTTGTTCTGGCCCCAGGACAGTGATAACACACTCTAACACTTGTCACTAGTGGTAGTGAGTGTGTTGTTCTGGCTCCAGGACAGTGATAACACACTCTAACACTTGTCACTAGTGGTAGTGAGTGCGTTGTTCTGGCCCCAGGACAGTGATAACACACTCTAACACTTGTCACTAGTGGTAGTGAGTGCGTTGTTCTGGCCCCAGGACAGTGATAACACACTCTTAACACTTGTCACTAGTGGTAGTGAGTGCGTTGTTCTGGCTCCAGGACAGTGATAACACAGTCTAACACTTGTCACTAGTGGTAGTGAGTGTGTTGTTCTGGCTCCAGGACAGTGATAACACACTCTAACACTTGTCACTAGTGGTAGTGAGTGTGTTGTTCTGGCCCCAGGACAGTGATAACACACTCTAACACTTGTCACTAGTGGTAGTGAGTGTGTTGTTCTGGCTCCAGGACAGTGATAACACACTCTTAACACTTGTCACTAATATACATGACTGTACTGTACATGCACTGTACATGACTTGGAAAATCACGATGACCTACACTAACCCTTCACTGTATTTCTGGGTCTCGACCCCTGTAATGCAGATCTCCTCAGATTGTATCAAGGCATCACTCAACCACTGTGTTAAGAACATAAGAACATAAGAGAGAAGGAACACTGCAACAGGCCTACTGACCCATGCGGAGCAGGTCCATGTCCCCCCCCCCGGATTAGACCAATGACCCACCCCCGAATTATCCCAATGACCCACCCAGTCTGGTCATCCCCACTCAAGGATGGAGCACTGTACCAGACCCAGCAGCACAAGCTAGTCAGGTCCAACTCACACCCACCCACACCCACTCATGCATTTATCTAACCTATTTTTAAAACTACACAACGTTTTAGACGGTGATAACTGATGCCCGAAATAAAAAAAATCTTCCTTTGGTAACACTGGTGGCAGACCAAGGATTCCAGGCCCTCCTCTCAGTAGAGATGTTGAATCCATTCAGACCAAATTTCCAGCTCATTGGGAGGTTACTTAACACTCACAAGAGAAAGATTTATGCACTGTTAAGATGGAAGTTGAACTCCAGACTGGTGAGGTGGTGTTGAACACTACACTGGTAAGGTAGTGTTGAACACCAGACTGGTAAGGTAGTGTTGAACACCACAGTGGTAAGGTAGTGTTGAACACCACACAGGTAAGGTAGTGTTGAACACCACACTGGTATGGTAGTGTTGAACACCACACTGGTAAGGTAGTGTTGAACACCACACTGGTAAGGTAGTGTTGAACACCACACTGGTAAGGTAGTGTTGAACACCACACAGGTAAGGTAGTGTTGAACACCACACTGGTATGGTAGTGTTGAACACCACACTGGTAAGGTAGTGTTGAACACCACACTGGTAAGGTAGTGTTGAACACCACACTGGTATGGTAGTGTTGAACACCACACTGGTAAGGTAGTGTTGAACACCACACAGGTAAGGTAGTGTTGAACACCACACTGGTATGGTAGTGTTGAACACCACACTGGTAAGGTAGTGTTGTACACCACACTGGTAAGGTAGTGTTGAACACCACACTGGTAAGGTAGTGTTGAACACCACACTGGTAAGGTAGTGTTGAACACCACACAGGTAAGGTAGTGTTGAACACCACACTGGTAAGGTAGTGTTGAACACCACACTGGTAAGGTAGTGTTGAACACCACACAGGTAAGGTAGTGTTGAACACCACACTGGTAAGGTAGTGTTGAACACCACACTGGTAAGGTAGTGTTGTACACCACACTGGTAAGGTAGTGTTGAACACCACACTGGTAAGGTAGTGTTGAACACCACACAGGTAAGGTAGTGTTGAACACCACACTGGTAAGGTAGTGTTGAACACAACACTGGTAAGGTAGTGTTGAACACCACACTGGTAAGGTAGTGTTGAACACCACACTGGTAAGGTAGTGTTGAACACCACACAGGTAAGGTAGTGTTGAACACCGCACTGGTAAGGTAGTGTTGAACACCACACTGGTAAGGTAGTGTTGAACACCACACTGGTAAGGTAGTGTTGAACACCACACTGGTGAGGTAGTGTTGAACACCACACAGGTAAGGTAGTGTTGAACACCACACTGGTAAGGTAGTGTTGAACACCACACTGGTAAGGTAGTGTTGAACACCACACTGGTGAGGTAGTGTTGAACACCACACAGGTAAGGTAGTGTTGAACACCGCACTGGTAAGGTAGTGTTGAACACCACACTGGTAAGGTAGTGTTGAACACCACACTGGTAAGGTAGTGTTGAACACCACACTGGTGAGGTAGTGTTGAACACCACACAGGTAAGGTAGTGTTGAACACCACACTGGTAAGGTAGTGTTGTACACCACACTGGTAAGGTAGTGTTGAACACCACACTGGTAAGGTAGTGTTGAACACCACACAGGTAAGGTAGTGTTGAACACCGCACTGGTAAGGTAGTGTTGAACACCACACTGGTAAGGTAGTGTTGAACACCACACTGGTAAGGTAGTGTTGAACACCACACTGGTGAGGTAGTGTTGAACACCACACAGGTAAGGTAGTGTTGAACACCACACTGGTAAGGTAGTGTTGTACACCACACTGGTAAGGTAGTGTTGAACACCACACTGGTAAGGTAGTGTTGAACACCACACAGGTAAGGTAGTGTTGAACACCACACTGGTAAGGTAGTGTTGAACACCACACTGGTAAGGTAGTGTTGAACACCACACTGGTAAGGTAGTGTTGAACACCACACTGGTAAGGTAGTGTTGAACACCACACAGGTAAGGTAGTGTTGAACACCGCACTGTTAAGGTAGTGTTGAACACCACACTGGTAAGGTAGTGTTGAACACCACACTGGTAAGGTAGTGTTGAACACCACACTGGTGAGGTAGTGTTGAACACCACACTGGTAAGGTAGTGTTGAACACCACACTGGTAAGGTAGTGTTGAACACCACACTGGTAAGGTAGTGTTGAACACCACACTGGTAAGGTAGTGTTGAACACCGCACTGGTAAGGTAGTGTTGAACACCACACTGGTAAGGTAGTGTTGAACACCACACAGGTAAGGTAGTGCTGAACACCACACTGGTAAGGTAGTGTTGAACACCACACTGGTAAGGTAGTGTTGAACACCACACTGGTAAGGTAGTGTTGAACACCACACTGGTAAGGTAGTGTTGAACACCACACTGGTAAGGTAGTGTTGAACACCACACTGGTAAGGTAGTGTTGAACACCACACTGGTAAGGTAGTGTTGAACACCACACTGGTAAGGTAGTGTTGAACACCACACTGGTAAGGTAGTGTTGAACACCACACTGGTAAGGTAGTGTTGAACACCACACTGGTAAGGTAGTGTTGAACACCACACTGGTAAGGTAGTGTTGAACACCACACTGGTAAGGTAGTGTTGAACACCACACTGGTAAGGTAGTGTTGAACACCACACTGGTGAGGTAGTGTTGAACACCATGGAGATCCACAATCTAAACCTGCAATTGTATCTGACACTAATTTTTCCAGACGAAAACTTTCCAGAATTGAGTAGCACCTATCCCTTGGATTACAGTGCTGGAAGACTGGACCGGTACGTTGATAACTATCACAAATACTGCTTAAAACCTAAGGAATACCTTAAAACCTAAGGAATACCTTAAAACTTAAGGAATACCTTAAAACCTAAGGAATACCTTAAAACCTAAGGAATACCTTAAAACCTAAGGAATACCTTAAAACTTAAGGAATACCTTAAAACCTAAGGAATACCTTAAAACTTAAGGAATACCTTAAAACCTAAGGAATACCTTAAAACCTAAGGAATACCTTAAAACTTAAGGAATACCTTAAAACCTAAGGAATACCTTAAAACCTAAGGAATACCTTAAAACCTAAGGAATACCTTAAAACTTAAGGAATACCTTAAAACCTAAGGAATACCTTAAAACTTAAGGAATACCTTAAAACCTAAGGAATACCTTAAAACTTAAGGAATACCTTAAAACCTAAGGAATACCTTAAAACTTAAGGAATACCTTAAAACTGGATTTTATTTGCCTAAAAACACAAAGCGGAAAACATTATATTATTTTTAATAAAGAAAGTCTTCCTCAATTTTAATAAAATAAACTGACTAATATAAATTTAGTAATATAAACTAACTAATATAAACTGACTAATGTAAATTTAGTAATATAAACTAATATAAACTGACTAATATAAATTTAATAATATAAATTGACTAATATAAACTGTCTAATATAAACTGTCTAATATAAATTGACTAATATAAACTAATATAAATTTAGTAATATAAATTGAGCAATATAAATTAAGTGATGTAAATTGTGTAAATTGACTAATATAAATACTGACTGACATAACCTGACTACTGTAGCAGAGAGTGTGACACACACTGCAGCAGTGTGTGACACACACTGCAGCAGTGAGTGTGACACACACTGCAGCAGTGAGTGTGACACACACTGCTGCAGTGTGTGACACACACTGCAGCAGTGTGTGACACACACTGCAGCAGTGTGTGACACACACTGCAGCAGTGTGTGTCACACACTGCAGCAGTGTGTGTCACACACACTGCAGCAGTGAATGTGACACACACTGCAGCAGTGAATGTGACACACACTGCAGCAGTGAGTGTGACACACACTGCAGCAGTGAGTGTGACACACACTGCAGCAGTGAATGTGACACACACTGCAGCAGTGAGTGTGACACACACTGCTGCAGTGAATGTGACACACACTGCAGCAGTGAATGTGACACACACTGCAGCAGTGAGTGTGACACACACTGCAGCAGTGAGTGTGACACACACTGCAGCAGTGAGTGTGACACACACTGCAGCAGTGAGTGTGACACACACTGCAGCAGTGAGTGTGACACACACTGCAGCAGTGAGTGTGACACACACTGCAGCAGTGAGTGTGACACACACTGCAGCAGTGAGTGTGACACACACTGCAGCAGTGAGTGTGACACACACTGCAGCAGTGAGTGTGACACACACTGCTGCAGTGAGTGTCACACACACTGCTGCAGTGAGTGTGACACACACTGCTGCAGTGTGTGTGACATACACTGCAGCAGTGAGTGTGACACACACTGCTGCAGCGTGTGTGACATACACTGCTGCAGTGTGTGTCACACACACTGCTGCAGCGTGTGTGACATACACTGCTGCAGTGTGTGTCACACACACTGCAGCAGTGTGTGTGACATACACTGCTGCAGTGAGTGTGACACACTGCTGCAGCGTGTGACACACACTGCAGCAGTGAGTGTGACACACACTGCAGCAGTGAGTGTGACACATACTGCAGCAGTGAGTGTGACACACACTGCAGCAGTGAGTGTGACACACACTGCAGCAGTGAGTGTGACACATACTGCAGCAGTGAGTGTGACACACACTGCAGCAGTGAGTGTGACACACACTGCAGCAGTGAGTGTGACACACACTGCAGCAGTGAGTGTGACACACATTGCAGCAGTGAGTGTGACACACACTGCAGCAGTGAGTGTGACACACACTGCAGCAGTGAGTGTGACACACACTGCAGCAGTGAGTGTGACACACACTGCAGCAGTGAGTGTGACACACACTGCAGCAGTGAGTGTGACACACACTGCAGCAGTGAGTGTGACACACACTGCAGCAGTGAGTGTGACACACACTGCAGCAGTGAGTGTGACATACACTGCAGCAGTGAGTGTGACACACACTGCAGCAGTGAGTGTGACACACACTGCAGCAGTGAGTGTGACACACACTGCAGCAGTGAGTGTGACACACACTGCAGCAGTGAGTGTGACACACACTGCAGCAGTGAGTGTGACACACACTGCAGCAGTGAGTGTGACACACACTGCAGCAGTGAGTGTGACACACACTGCAGCAGTGAGTGTGACACACACTGCAGCAGTGAGTGTGACACACACTGCAGCAGTGAGTGTGACACACACTGCAGCAGTGAGTGTGACACACACTGCAGCAGTGATTGTGACACACACTGCAGCAGTGATTGTGACACACACTGCAGCAGTGATTGTGACACACACTGCAGCAGTGAGTGTGACGCACACTGCAGCAGTGAGTGTGACACACACTGCAGCAGTGAGTGTGACACACACTGCAGCAGTGAGTGTGACACACACTGCAGCAGTGAGTGTGACACACACTGCAGCAGTGAGTGTGACACACACTGCAGCAGTGAGTGTGACACACACTGCAGCAGTGAGTGTGACACACACTGCAGCAGTGATTGTGACACACACTGCAGCAGTGAGTGTGACACACACTGCAGCAGTGATTGTGACACACACTGCAGCAGTGATTGTGACACACACTGCAGTAGTGAGTGTGACACACATTGCAGCAGTGAGTGTGACACACACTGCACTGCAGCAGTGAGTGTGACACACACTGCAGCAGTGAGTGTGACACACACTGCAGTGAGTGAGTGTGACACACACTGCAGCAGTGAGTGTGACACACACTGCAGCAGTGAGTGTGACACACACTGCAGCAGTGAGTGCGACACACACTGCAGCAGTGAGTGTGCAGTGATTGTGACACACACTGCAGCAGTGAGTGTGACGCACACTGCAGCAGTGAGTGTGACACACACTGCAGCAGTGAGTGTGACACACACTGCAGCAGTGAGTGTGACACACACTGCAGCAGTGAGTGTGACACACACTGCAGTAGTGAGTGTGACACACACTGCAGCAGTGAGTGTGACACACACTGCAGCAGTGAGTGTGACACACACTGCAGCAGTGATTGTGACACACACTGCAGCAGTGAGTGTGACGCACACTGCAGCAGTGAGTGTGACACACACTGCAGAAGTGAGTGTGACACACACTGCAGCAGTGAGTGTGACACACACTGCAGCAGTGAGTGTGACACACACTGCAGTAGTGAGTGTGACACACACTGCAGCAGTGAGTGTGACACACACTGCATCAGTGAGTGTGACACACTGCAGCAGTGAGTGTAACACACACTGCAGCAGTGAGTGTGACACACACTGCAGTAGTGAGTGTGACACATACTGCAGCAGTGAGTGTGACACACACTGCAGCAGTGAGTGCGACACACACTGCAGCAGTGAGTGTGACACACACTGCAGCAGTGAGTGACACACACTACAGCAGTGAGTGTGACACACACTGCAGCAGTGAGTGTGACACACACTACAGCAGTGAGTGTGACACATACTTCAGCAGTGAGTGTGACACACACTGCAGCAGTGAGTGTGACATACACTGCAGCAGTGAGTGTGACACACACTGCAGCAGTGATTGTGACACACTACTCCAGCAGTGAGTGTGACACACACTGCAGCAGTGAGTGTGACAAACACCACAGCAGTGAGTGTGACACACACTGCAGCAGTGAGTGTGACACACACTGCAGCAGTGAGTGTGACAAACACCACAGCAGTGAGTGTGACACACACTGCAGCAGTGAGTGTGACACACACTACAGCAGTGAGTGTGACACACACTACAGCAGTGAGTGTGACACACACTGCAGCAGTGAGTGTGACACACACTGCAGCAGTGAATGTGACACACACTGCAGCATTGAGTGTGACACACACTGCAGCAGTGACTGTGACACACACTGCAGCAGTAAGTGTGACACACACTGCAGCAGTGAGTGTGACACACACTGCAGCAGTGACTGTGACACACACTACAGCAGTGAGTGTGACACACACTGCAGCAGTGACTGTGACACACACTACAGCAGTGAGTGTGACAACTCCAGCAGAGTGTGACACACACTGAAGCAGTGAGTGTGACACACACTGCAGCAGTGAGTGTGACAGCTGCAGCAGTGTGACACACTACTCCAGCAGTGAGTGTGACACACTGCAGCAGTGAGTGTGACACACACTGCAGCAGTGATTGTGACACACTGCAGCAGTGAGTGTGTCACACACTGCAGCAGTGAGTGTGACACACACTGCAGAAGTGAGTGTGACACACACTGCAGCAATGAGTGTGACACACACTACAGCAGTGAGTGTGAGACACACTGCAACAGTGAGTGTGTCGCCTGACGCACGAGTGAGATTTACTCTCTAGCCTCACTCATCACGCCTCACACAGCCACAGATGTGCACTCACGTTCACACGCTCTCAGTAAGAATCGTAATAATCGTTAGCATGTATAATCCTTCCTTCAAAGTATATCATATCAACATGTTTTATTCAACAAGTTGAACAGCAGGAACGGCAGTGAACATAGTTCTCTCCTGACTGTTAACAAGTCTCTCAACTTTACATACTTACACTCGTAAACAACTGAACAACACTCTGATTTACTTGTATTTTATTTAGCGACTTGCCGAGGACTCGAACCCATGCCGTTTTGGCCCGCCTCATGAAGCTCTAACCCACAGGACCACTCACTTAATTTGATTTTCGCTCACCATGAGAAGGGCCAAAACGACATGGGTTTGAGTCCTCGGTTGGTTGCAGTGTCGTTATATATATATATATATATATATATATATATATATATATATATATATATATATATATATATATATATATATATATATATATATATATATATATATATATATATATATATATATATATATATATATATGCAAAACAACCACTCTGAAAGAATAGAGAAATTCCAAGCGGTTTCGTGACTACTCACTGAGTTCATAGATGAGGAAATATCCAAAATTTATGAAATAGGTAATGATTTTAAATACCCAAGAAATGTAATTGATAAATCTTTTAAAATTGCTAGAAATACTTTTTACAATCCAAAAAGGGACAACCAGCCTTATTCAACTAAAAATATGTTGGTTCTCCCTTACCATGAAAACTTGGTTGATATGCCTTCTCTATTTAAGACTTTTAATATTAAAGTTGTTTTCAAAAATCTTGATACAGTAAAAAAACTTTTGATAAAGAATTCCCCCCAAAATGCTGATGGATGTGTCTATAAGATTCCTTGTAAAATTTGCGATAAAGTTTATTACGGTCAGACTGGTAAAAATCTCGAAATAAGATTAAAACAACATAAATATAGCATTAGAACTGGACAAGATTCCAATGCTCTATTTATTCATGTAAGAGATTTTAACCATCCAATTGATTTTCAAAAAGTTGAGAAAGTAGTATCAAGCAAGTCCATGGTCGACAGGAATGTAATTGAATCTTGTTTCATAAAAAGCAGTTTTGACAATAATATGAATATTTCCTTTGGTTTATATAAATTAGATCCATTTATAATTAATAGAATATGGGAAGAATTTAATAATACACTGGACAAATAATAATTTTTAAATTTTCTTGGGTAGAATAGTTTGTGGGTGAGTTGTGCAAAGGACCTATCCAAGTTGGGTCGGCGCGCGTCAGGTGTTTAACCGTTGTGGGATCTGATAGTGAGGTGCTGGCCAGACCCCTTATATAGCTTCCTTGGATGCTTTACTTTCATAGTTCCTTGATAATGTGAGTAGTCACGAAAGCGCTTGGAATTTCTCTATTCTTTCAGAGTGGTTGTTTTGCATATTTTGAAATCACCTGTTTACTGTGATCTTATTGCATATATATATATATATATATATATATATATATATATATATATATATATATATATATATATATATATATATATATATATATATATATATATATATATATATATATTATATATATATATATATTATATATATATATATATATATATATATATATATATATATATATATATATATATATATATATATATATATATATATATATATATATACACATACATATATACATATGTAAATATATGGAAGAGAAGCGTGGCTTGTCTGTTATTGTTTGCATATATATCAGAGAACTGATTACCTTATCTTCCAGAGTCTTCAGTATATAACCTCAGTGTTGAGGTAAAGAAGAACTAGGTGAGTACAATTAGGAAGCGAGTCTGCCTCATGCTTAGGAGACGGAGGATCGAGCTCAACACAACAACAACAACAACAACAACAACAATAATAATAATAATAATAATAATAATAATAATAATAATAATAATAATAATAATAATAATAATAATAATATTGGTTGGTGAATCGATCTCATAATTAAAATACCACTGTGTATCATTTATCAATTTCCCGGTGAAGAATACCATTAGCGTAATGATGAGTGTTGTGGACTTGATAATTTAATATGGTGGACTATATTTAGTAAACTCAGCTCAGAGGCTGCATTTCAAGAAACAAGATATTCACTACTTGAAATTTTCCGAATGACAACTAGTTTCAAGATGGTCGAGTCGCTGTCTTGTTTATGAAAAATATAATGGCATATTATGTTACAAATTATTTCTTGTGGGGAAATATATAAATAACTCGCATATTGGAGAAAGAGACTTGTAACAACGTTTCGGTCTGAGTTAGACCATTAGCAAATCATGTGTCTTGTTAAGGTCCGACTTGTGTATTGTTCCAGTCACGGTATTGTGCCTTTTTATTCAATATGGCGAACTGTTTGTTAATAAAGTACACTTTAAGGCGGAGACAAAGTCTACCTCAGGTTCCACTATATTTCCCTAAATCTGTGTAAATATATCTTGTTTTTTTTTTGTGTGTGTGAGTGGGGGGGGGATATTCAACATTGTAATGCAGTGCAGGATCTATATGATAAACTCTTTAAGAAAAAATTACTATTTTACTAAGAAACTGATTATTGTTTAAGATGATGCACACAGTTATTGAAAAAAAAAAGATGTAAATTATTTTCCCTTTCTTATGGTGTAAAAATGCCAGTCTGTAAAACATTCCACTTGCTGAATGATGACTGTGACTGTGACTGTGACTGTGACTGAAGTAACTTCTGATTCCTAACTGTTGTGCTGATATTCTTTAGCACCGAGCACTATATATAAGCTTGTACGTCAGAAAAGCACTTTCAAAAGTAGGCAGATGTCTCTTTTACAGGAAGAAAGCCACAGTTCTAGCAAACAAACCCACAAGTTGATGTTTTATTTGACAAGTACAAACCAGGCAGCTTTGTAGTGTATACAAGAACTTTAAGAGAGGAAGGCAGCAAGAATAACAAAGTGAGAGAAGACCAACCAAGTGGCTCAACCTCTTACAAAATGAGGAACAACAAAAAATTTACATTTATTTAAAATATTCATGTATAACGCAATAGATTTAAGCCTGTGAACTCCAACAGGCGAGGAGCGTGTGTGTCTGGACCTGACTTATGGATTCGGGCTTTTTCACCACTGTTAGACCATTGTTTAAAAAATATTCAGAGTGGTCTTGTTTATATAACGCAAGATATTAACACTACATTCAGTGTGACAGAGAATATCTCCATTGCACACATGGAGAAACTGATTGTAGAGTATTTGAATATCTTAACAATTCATAAAGACCATGCAAGGGTTGCATGCGTTCTGTCTGATGGAAGAGACATTTTGGTGATTGCAGTTCCTTTTCATTAGTCGGTTAAAATAATTTTGGCTGCAATAATTGTGGGTTGCCATTTGAAGTGCAAAGATGACAGCTGCCTATCCATGATCTTGTGCAAACTATTACAACTTCCAAGAGCAATGTTTTCCTCTTTTTTTTTTCATTCATCTAGTGGTTGTGTCACTGTTTCTGCCTTCAGAAGAAAAAGGTAAAAAATACTTTCTTCAAAGCCTGGAAAGTCTTTCCTGAAGTAACAGTCTTACACCTCCCTGAGGAGCTGCCCAACATCTGTAAATGTAAGACATATGTAGTTTTTAGAAAGATTTGCTTATACCTCTATTTTGACAAATGTTGTCGAGGCACCATGATGCCCTGCAGCTTACAACAGGAGCTATACAGCAGCATGCACACACAAAGCAGCTTACCAGGCAAGTCATAGTTGCTCAAATACCAATACTACCCTCGTAAGAATCTTGGGATGGAAGCAACAATGACAAGGAAACAAGGAATGTGCACTAAGCTATTACCAGACGTCCACTTCAGATGGACAGCAACAAACTTGATCTGCAAGACAGGCACTTTCCATTGCACTGCTGTTTTCCAGCATATTTGTTAAATTCATGGCATTTTTCGGACAGCGAAAAGTGCTCTTGCTGTACTTCGAGCCAATTGGTCTCCATCTGTCATCATACTCCTCTACAGCAAGTCTGTAACATATTTACAAAGCCGAAGAAAGAATATAGTTTTTACTTGACTAATTTTAATATATATAATTGTGACGTAGTGAATACGTCAAGAGAAATGGGAGAAAATTTATGATATTTGTGTTTTACAAATGTCCTACCATCATATTTTTCTTGTTTTTTATACTGCAGTATTTTTGGTTATTCGTGAAAAATAAAAACAAACGTACATTCTGTTGTGCTTTATTTTGATAACAATAGATAAAATGGCAATGTTACCGTTGCATGGCGGCCATCTTGACTTCTGCCGCCAGCTGGAAAACTGAGTGACTGACATGTTTCTCCCTAAGTAAGTTTGAGATCGATCGGATGAAGCATTGTAACTATATCGTCAAGAGTTCTAAAGAGGCCCAGAAGGTGTAGTTTAACGCCATAAACATGCCACGAGCTATAGTTCATCTTTTTTTTTTTTTTTTGTTCGCCTGTATTCTCCCGGCCCTGGTCTTTTCCAAGTAGTGGTGACCCGGCCTTGGCTTCCTATCTGGGGAGTATCTCGAGACGTAAGTCTCCCATGGGAGGAGGTACAAGTACCCCCTCATCTTTGGGACCAACTGTCCCCAGGCCTAGTCTCAGTCCTCACTCTCACGGGGATTGTAGGGAGAAGCCAGGCCTCTGGTCTGCCATCTACCCCACCTCAAAGGGGCTCGTGGGGATGGCAGTCTTATGAGCTGCAGGTGGTAACAAGCTCAGGCCTTCTTCATGATTTTTAACAGGTCCAGGTGCTACAACTAAGTAGCAGCACCTGGGTAGCACAAAATGCGTCATAGAGGAATAACAGAAAAAAGTTCTTAGATGGATCTCTAACTTCTAGATAAATAGAACACAGAGAGTAGTAGTAAACAGAGTAAAGTCTGAGGCGGCTACGGTGAAAAGTTCTGTTCCACAAGGCACAGTACTCCCTCCTATGCTCTTCCTCATCCTCATATCTAACATAGACAGAGATGTAAGCCATAGCTCCGTGTCTTCCTTTTGTGGATGACACTCGAATTGCCATGACAGTGACCTCCATCGAAGACACCGCAAGACTCCAAGCGGACATTAACTAAATCTTCAAATGAGCCACTCAAAACAATAGGAAGTTCAATGAAGACAAATTTCAACAACTCAGATAAGGAAAACTTGAGGAAATTAAAACTGTATCAGGGTATACAACAAATTCTAACCATACAATAAAACGAAAAAGTAATGTGAATGACCTTGGAGTGATAATGTCAGAGGATCTCACCTTAAAAGACCACAACAATGTATCTACCACATCTGCTAGAAAAATTATAGGATAGACAATGAGAACCTTCAAAACCAGGGATGCCATGCCCATGATGACACTCTTCAAATCGCTTGTTCTCTCTAGGCTGGAATATTGCTGTACACTAGCTGCCCCCTTCAAGGCAGGTCGAAACTGCTGACCTGGAGAGTATACAGAGAAGTTTCACAGCACATATAAGTACGATAAAATACAGAAATTACTGGAAACGGTTGAAGTCCCTTGATTTGTATTCCCTGGAACACAGGCGAGAGCGATACATGATAATATACACTTAGAAAATCCTAGAGGGATTAGTACCAAACTTCCACACAAAAATCCCTCCCTATGAAAGCATAAGACTCGGCAGAAGATGCAACATTCCCCCAATGAAAAGCAGGGGAGCCACGAGTACACTGAGAGACAACACAATAAGTGTCAGGGGCCCAAGACTGTTCAACTGCCTCCCAACATACATAAGGGGATTTACCAATAATAGACCCCTGGCTGTCTTCAAGAAGGCACTGGTCAGGCACCTAAAGTCAGTACCTGACCAGCCGAGCTGTGGTTCGTACGTCAGTTTCCGTGCGGCCAGCAGTAACAGACTGACTGATTAGACCCCGATTCACCATGGGAGTTGACCCCCGAGACCCTCCAGGTATACCCTAAACAGGTCCAGGACCTATAACTCAACCGAACGTGGCGAGGTGTTCGTATATGTACTCACCTACGTGCGCTCACTTATTTGTGGTTGCAGGGGTCGAATCTTAGCTCCTGGTCCCGCCTCCTCGCTGATGTGTGTGTGTACTCATCTATTTGAACTCACCTATTTGTGGCACTAAACCAGTATGTTACTTCAATGGGTTGGTTAACAGAGGATTAGGCAAAAATCCCAGTTAGGAAAATATATCTATTTATTCAACATAACACTATATACACACTCTAGAAACACCTTAATCCTAAACGCCCAAATGAGGGTACACAAGAAACAGCTGGCTGGAGGTCCAGCCTCCCTAACCACTAGGCCTAGTCAGCGCCAGGCCGTCACTACTCCACTACAAACCCCATTTCTTATTTCCTCACTCATCCCACAGCACCCTGACCATGTCAGAGCCTAGGTGAACATACAGGTAAGCCATAGGAGAGCCTATGGCTTGAGTTGGTTAAACAAAAGGAGTACACAACTACAAACTTAGCTTAAACACGCAGCACCTCCGACGCCAGCCTCCACCATTGCTGACCCCACGTGACTGCCCCCAGCCACGCTTACCCCGCATACCCAAAACACACTTAGAAAATAACTACCTAGGAGGATTTCTTTATAATTACAGTTAGAGTACTTTACAGTGCCCCCAAATGCCCATTATGAATTATAAAATTATTCTTTCCAATTATAGCATTCGTACTATTATGACACCCTTCTCTACTGTACATACATTACAATGTCCTGCAGAACCCTGCATAACAGTGTACACACCCATTTGTGGTTGCAGGCGTCGAGTCACAGCTCGTGTGAGACAGAGAGAGAAAGAGAGAGAGAGAGAGAGAGAGAGAGAGAGAGAGAGAGAGAGAGAGAGAGAGAGAGAGAGAGAGAGAGAGAGAGAGAGAGAGAGAGAGAGAGAGAGAGACGGTGAGAGAGAGACAAAGTATTTCAGTGTCACTGTATCAAGAGGTGTATGTTTCTCAGTTAAATATACGTATATGCAGATACGAACCAAAAAATCCTGTAATTCCTATTTCAGGTTTTAAAGATATCCTGACTGATGGTATACAGGTAAAAATGCTTATTGACCGTCGTGCAGTTGAAAGAACCGAAACATAACTTTCCAATCAACCTAAGTGATTCTTGTCAATTCAGATTGTTGAACGCGTCGGCGACCAGTAACATATCTCAGCCGAATTACCACAGACATGTTGACATTGCAAGTCAGTGTTGACCAACACAGCTGCATAATCTCCAGTCTCGTTCGGAAGTAACATTTACAAGCTGACATTTTAGAAATTTCAGACGAAGTATCGCGCAGGATGGTGTAATAACTTGTGTGAAACCTGTTTAAAATACAGGCTCGCACGGTGTAAGTTCTTCAGAGTGTTTGAAAAGCCCTCACAATTTCTGAAACTGAAGCCAGAATTGGAGGTTTTCCCTGAATCTCTTCAAAGCAATGACCTCCATCCCCCTCCAACAATACGCCAGGTCCCGGGGATGGAATATTACCAGAGATATTTCCTCACCATTTTAAGAGAATGTGGAGTGGAGGGCGGGGCAGCGTTTTAATATTACAAACCAAACTAAAGTGACCACAGTTTTAATCTAAAGTTTTAATACTTAACAATTCTAGTGGGTACCACTAGAACTGTCCCCACTTGGGTTGTCTCTCTGCTGCCCTCACACTTATGTTGTCTGGCTGCTGCCCTCCCACTGATGTTGTCTGGCTGCTGCCCTCCCACTGATGTTGTCGAACTGCTGTTGTCCGGCTCCTACCCTCCCGCTACTGTTGTCCCATTGCTTCTGTCCCATTGCTGTTGTCTCATTGTTGTTGTCTCTCTGCTGTTGTCCCACTGCTGTTCTCCCACTGCTATTATCCCACTGCTGTTGTCCCACTGTTATTGTCCCATTACTGTTGTCTCACTGCTGTTGTCCCACTGCTGCTTCCCACTGTTGTTGCCTCACTGCTCCCGATCCATCGCTGTTGTCTCAATGCTGTTGTCAAACTGCTGCCGTCCCACTGGTACTGTACTATTGCTGCCTTCCGTCTGATGTCACACCACTAGTGTTGTACCAGTGGTACTGTATCACTGTCCTACTGGTATTGTACCACTATCAAACTGTCCCACTGGTACTGTACCACTCTCCCACTGGTATTGTACCACTCTCCCACTGGTACTGTCCCACTGTTCCACTGGTACTGTCCTACTGTCCTACTGGTACTGTATCACTGTCCCACTAATACTGTACCACTATCTCACTGGTGCTGTCCTACTGTCCCACTGGTACTGTACCACAGTCCAGCAGGGAGTGTACCACTGTCCAACAGGGAGTGTATCACTGTCCCACTGGGAGTGTACCACTGTCCCACTGGCAGTGTACTACTGTCCAGCTGGGAGTGTACCACTGTCCCACTGGGAGCGTACCACTGTCCCACTAGGAGTGTACCACTGTCCCACTGGGAGTGTACCACTGTCTCACTGGCAGTGTACCACTGTACCACTGGGAGTGTACCATTGTCCAGCTGGCAGTGTACTACTGTCCAACTGGGAGTGTCCCACTGTCCCACTGGGAGTGTACCACTGTCCCACTGGGAGTGTACCACTGTCCAACTGGGAGTGTACCACTGTCCCACTGGCAGTGTATTACTGTCCAACTAGGAGTGTACCACTGTCCCACTGGGAGTGTACTACTATCCCACTGGGAGTGTACCACTGTCCAACTGGGAGTGTACCACCGTCCCACTGGGAGTGTACCACTGTCCCACTGGGAGTGTCCCACTGTCCCACTGGGAGTGTACCACTGTCCAGCTGGCAGTGTACTACTGTCCAACTGGGAAACTGGGAGTGTACCACTGTCCCACTGGGAGTGTACCACTGTCCCACTGGGAGTGTACTACTTTCCCACTGGGAGTGTACCACTGTCCCACTGGGAGTGTACCACTGTCCAACTGGGAGTGTACCACTGTCCCACTGGCAGTGTATTACTGTCCAACTAGGAGTGCACCACTGTCCCACTGGGAGTGTATTACTGTCCCACTGGGAGTGTACCACTGTCCAACTGGGAGTGTACCACTGTCCCACTGGGAGTGTACCACTGTCCCACTGGGAGTGTCCCACTGTCCCACTGGGAGTGTACCACTGTCCAGCTGGCAGTGTACTACTGTCCAACTGGGAGTGTACCACTGTCCCACTGGGAGTGTACCACTGTCGCACTGGGAGTGTACTACTTTCCCACTGGGAGTGTACCACTGGCCCACTGGTAGTGTACCACTGTCCAACTGGGAGTGTACCACTGTCCCACTGGGAGTGTACCACTGTCCCACTGGCAGTGTACTACTGTCCAACTGGGAGTGTACCACTGTCCATCTGGGAGTGTACTACTGTCCCACTGGGAGTGTAGCACTGTCCCACTGGAAGTGTAGCACTGTCCCACTGTCCCACTGGGAGTGTACCACTGTCTCACTGGGAGTGTAACACTGTCCCACTGGCAGTGTACTACTGTCCAACTGGGAGTGTACCACTGTCCCACTGGGAGTGTACCACTGTCCCACTGGGAGTGTACCACTGTCCAACTGGGAGTGTACCACTGTCCCACTGGGAGTGTACCACTGTCCCACTGGCAGTGTATTACTGTCCAACTGGGAGTGTACCACTGTCCCACTGGGAGTGTACTACTGTCCCACTGGGAGTGTACCACTGTCCAACTGGGAGTGTACCACTGTCCCACTGGGAGTGTACCACTGTCCCACTGGGAGTGTCCCACTGTCCCACTGGGAGTGTACCACTGTCAAGCTGGCAGTGTACTACTGTCCAACTGGGAGTGTATCACTGTCCCACTGGGAGTGTACCACTGTCCCACTGGGAGTGTACTACTGTCCCACTGGGAGTGTACCACTGTCCCACTGGGAGTGTACCACTGGCCCACTGGTAGTGTACCACTGTCCAACTGGGAGTGTACCACTGTCCCACTGGGAGTGTTCTACTGTCCCACTGGCAGTGTACTACTGTCCAACTGGGAGTGTACCAATGTCCCACTGGGAGTGAACTACTGTCCCACTGGGAGTGTACCACTGTCCCACTGGAAGTGTACCACTGTCCCAGTGGGAGTGTCCCACTGTCCCACTGGGAGTGTACCACTGTCCCACTGGGAGTGTAACACTGTCCCACTGGCAGTGTACTACTGTCCAACTGGGAGTGTACCACTGTCCCACTGGGAGTGTACTACTGTCCCACTGGGAGTGTACTACTGTCCCACTGGGAGTGTACTACTGTCCCACTGGGAGTGTACTACTGTCCCACTGGGAGTGTACTACTGTCCCACTGAGAGTGGACTACTGTCCCACTGGCAGTGTACCAGTGTCCCACTGGCAGTGTACCACTGTCAAACTCGGAGTGTACCACTGTAGCACTGGGAGTGTACCACTGTCCCACTGGCAGTGTACCACTGTCCCACTGGAAGTGTACCACTGTCCAGCTAACAGTGTACTACTGTCCAACTGGGAGTGTACCACTGTCCCACTGGGAGTGTACCACTGTCCCACTGGCAGTGTACCACTGTCCCACTGGGAGTGTACGACTGTCCAACTGGGAGTGTACCACTGTCCCACTGGGAGTGTACCACTGTCTCACTGGCAGTGTATTACTGTCCAACTGGGAGTGTACCACTGTCCCACTGGGAGGGTACCACTGTCCCACTGGGAGTGTACCACTGTCCAGCTGGCAGTGTACTACTGTCCAACTGGGAGTGTACCACTGTCCCACTGGGAGTGTACCACTGTCCCACTGGGAGTGTACCACTGTCCCACTGGCAGTGTACTGCTGTCCAACTGGGAGTGTATCACTGTCCCACTGGGAGTGCACTACTGTCCCACTGGGAGTGTACCACTCTCCCACTGGGAGTGTCCCACTGTCCCACTGGGAGTGTACCACTGTCCCACTGGCAGTGTACTACTGTCCAACTGGGAGTGCACCATTGTCCCACTGGGAGTGTACTACTGTCCCACTTGGTGTGTACTACTGTCCCACTGGGAGTGTACTACTGTCCCACTTGGAGTGTACTACTGTCCCACTGGGTGTGAACTACTGTCCCACTAGCAGTGTACTACTGTCCCAATGGGAGTTTACCACTGTCCCACTGGGAGGGTACTACTTTCCCACTGGGAGTGTACCACTGGCCCACTGGTAGTGTACCACTGTCCAACTGGGAGTGTACCTCTGTCCCACTGGGAGTGTACCACTGTTCCACTGGCAGTGTACTACTGTCCAACTGGGAGTGTACCACTGTCCATCTGGGAGTGTACTACTGACCCACTGGGAGTGTAGCACTGTCCCACTGGAAGTGTAGCACTGTCCCACTGTCCCACTGGGAGTGTACCACTGTCTCACTGGGAGTGTAACACTGTCCCACTGGCAGTGTACTACTGTCCAACTGGGAGTGTAACACTGTCCCACTGGGAGTGTACCACTGTCCCACTGGGAGTGTACCACTGTCCAACTGGGAGTGTACCACTGTCCCACTGGGAGTGTACCACTGTCCCACTGGCAGTGAATTACTGTCCAACTGGGAGTGTACCACTGTCCCACTGGGAGTGTACTACTGTCCCACTGGGAGTGTACCACTGTCCAACTGGGAGTGTACCACTGTCCCACTGGGAGTGTACCACTGTCCCACTGGGAGTGTCCCACTGTCCCACTGGGAGTGTACCACTGTCAAGCTGGCAGTGTACTACTGTCCAACTGGGAGTGTATCACTGTCCCACTGGGAGTGTACCACTGTACCACTGGGAGTGAACTACTGTCCCACTGGGAGTGTACCACTGTCCCACTGGAAGTGTACCACTGTCCCAGTGGGAGTGTCCCACTGTCCAACTGGGAGTGTACCACTGTCCCACTGGGAGTGTAACACTGTCCCACTGGCAGTGTACTACTGTCCAACTGGGAGTGTACCACTGTCCCACTGGGAGTGTACTACTGTCCCACTGGGAGTGTACTACTGTCCCACTGGGAGTGTACTACTGTCCCACTGGGAGTGTACTACTGTCCCACTGGGAGTGTACTACTGTCCCACTGAGAGTGGACTACTGTCCCACTGGCAGTGTACCAGTGTCCCACTGGCAGTGTACCACTGTCCCACTGGAAGTGTACCACTGTCCAGCTAACAGTGTACTACTGTCCAACTGGGAGTGTACCACTGTCCCTCTAGGAGTGTACCACTGTCCCACTGGGAGTGTACCACTGTCCCACTGGGAGTGTACCACTGTCCAACTGGGAGTGTACCACTGTCCCACTGGGAGTGTACCAATGTCCCACTGGCAGTGTATTACTGTCCAACTGGGAGTGTACCACTGTCCCACTGGGAGGGTACCACTGTCCCACTGGGAGTGTACCACTGTCCAGCTGGCAGTGTACTACTGTCCAACTGGGAGTGTACCACTGTCCCACTGGGAGTGTACCACTGTCCCACTGGGAGTGTACCACTGTCCCACTGGCAGTGTACTGCTGTCCAACTGGGAGTGTATCACTGTCCCACTGGGAGTGCACTACTGTCCCACTGGGAGTGTACCACTCTCCCACTGGGAGTGTCCCACTGTCCCACTGGGAGTGTACCACTGTCCCACTGGGAGTGTACCACTGTCCCACTTGGACTGTACCACTGTCCCACTGGCAGTGTACTACTGTCCAACTGGGAGTGTACCATTGTCCCACTGGGAGTGTACTACTGTCCCACTTGGAGTGTACTACTGTCCCACTGGGAGTGTACTACTGTCCCACTTGGAGTGTACTACTGTCCCACTGGGGGTGAACTACTGTCCCACTAGCAGTGTACTACTGTCCCACTGGGAGTTTACCACTGTCCCATTGGGAGTGTCCCACTGTCCCACTGGGAGTGTACCACTGTCCCACTGGGAGTGTACCACTGTCCCACTGGGAGTGTACCACTGTCCCACTGGCAGTGTACTACTGTCCAACTGGGAGTGTACCATTGTCCCACTGGGAGTGTACTACTGTCCCACTTGGAGTGTACTACTGTCCCACTGGGAGTGTACTACTGTCCCACTTGGAGTGTACTACTGTCCCACTGGGGGTGAACTACTGTCCCACTAGCAGTGTACTACTGTCCCACTGGGAGTTTACCACTGTCCCATTGGGAGTGTACCACTGTCCCACTGGGAGTGTACCACTGTCCCACTGGCAGTGTACTACTGTCCAACTGGGAGTGTACCATTGTCCCACTGGGAGTGTACTACTGTCCCACTGGGAGTGTACTACTGTCCCACTGGCAGTGTACTAGTGTCCCACTGGGGGTGGACTACTGTCCCACTGGCAGTGTACCACTGTCCCACTGGCAGTGTACCACTGTCCAACTGGGAGTGTACCACTGTCCCAGTGGGAGTGCACCACTGTCCCACTGGCAGTGTACCACTGTCCCACTGGGAGTGTACTACTGTCCCACTGGGAGTGTACTGCTGTCCCACTGGGAGTGTACTACTGTCCCACTGGGAGTGTACTACTGTCCCACTGGGAGTGTACTACTGTCCCACTGGGAGTGTACTACTGTTCCACTGGGAAGGTACTACTGTCCCACTGGGAGTGTATCACTGTCTCACTGGGAGTGTTCCACTGTCCCACTGGGAGTGTACCACTGTCCCACTGGCAGTGTACCACTGTCCCACTGGCAGTGTACCACTGTCCCACTGGACTATACGAGTGTGTAGTCACAGAAATTCTTTGAGACATAATTTTCATAATAGTAATTTAGCAGAGAATTATACATTAAAAAAAAAATTCAGAGACTGACAATTAATAAAATTAATTTGAGTGTGAATCAAATTAATAATAATTTAAAAGAGAATCATAGTTAATAATAATAATTTAATAGAAAATCATCATAAATTATTCATCACAGAACCGTAATTAATAAGTAATTTGACAGTGTCGTAATTAATAATTTAGGAAATATCGTAGTTAATAATAATTTGACTTGGTATCGCTATTTACAAGGAAAAAAAAAAATTAGAATATTTAATTAGTGCGGATTACATGCAATCTAGTCGAAATGATAATAGTAATAATAATAACGATAATGATAATAATAATAATAATAATAATAATAATAATAATAATAATAATAATAATAATAATAATAATAATAATAATAATAATAAATACAAATAATTAGAGTCAGTAATAGCTATATTTCGCGACTCCAGGAAGAATGCAGGTAGACCAGGTAAAGTGCATTATCCTTCTGGCAAACTCAGGTAGACTGCAGGTAGACTTCGCATAGGTAATGTAAACCAGACAGCGCTGGACTGCAATTGGACAGCTCTACCGAAACGGGAATTTATTGAAAGTTTTATTTACGGTGTAAACTCTACGGAACTGTACAGCCATGTTTCACTAACCTTCACTAACCACTCTCCCACTGGTACGGTCCCACTGTTCCACTGGTACTGTCCTACTGTCCTACTGGTACTATATCACTGTCCCACTAATACTGTACCACTATCTCACTGGTGCTGTCCTACTGTCCCACTGGTACTGTACCACAGTCCCGCTGGGAGTGTACCACTGTCCAACAGGGAGTGTACCACTGTCCCACTGGGAGTGTACCACTGTCCCACTGGCAGTGTACTACTTTCCAGCTGGGAGTGTACCACTGTCTCACTGGGAGCGTACCACTGTCCCACTGGGAGTGTACCACTGTCCCACTAGGAGTGTACCACTGTCCCATTAGGAGTGTACCACTGTCCCACTGGCAGTGTACCACTGTACCACTGGGAGTGTACCATTGTCCAGCTGGCAGTGTACTACTGTCCAACTGGGAGTGTCCCACTGTCCCACTGGGAGTGTACCACTGTCCCACTGGGAGTGTACCACTGTCCTACTGGGAGTGTACCACTGTCCCCCTGGGAGTGTACCACTGTCCCACTGGCAGTGTATTACTGTCCAACTGGGAGTGTACCACTGTCCCACTGGGAGTGTACTACTGTCCCATTGGGAGTGTACCACTGTCCAACTGGGAGTGTACCACTGTCCCACTGGGAGTGTACCACTGTCCCACTGGGAGTGTTACACTGTCCCACTGGGAGTGTACCACTGTCCAGCTGGCAGTGTACTACTGTCCAACTGGGAGTGTACCACTGTCCCACTGGGAGTGTACCACTGTCCCACTGGGAGTGTACTACTTTCCCACTGGGAGTGTACCACTGTCCCACTGGGAGTGTACCACTGTCCCACTGGCAGTGTACTACTGTCCAACTGGGAGTGTACCACTGTCCCACTGGGAGTGTATTACTGTCCCACTGGAAGTGTACCACTGTCCCACTGGAAGTGTACCACTGTCCCACTGGGAGTGTCCCACTGTCCCACTGGGAGTGTACCACTGTCCCACTGGGAGTGTAACACTGTCCCACTGGCAGTGTACTACTGTCCAACTGGGAGTGTACCACTGTCCCACTGGGAGTGTACTACTGTCCCACTGGGAGTGTACTACTGTCCCACTGGGAGTGTACTACTGTCCCACTGGGAGTGTACTACTGTCCCACTGGGAGTGGACTACTGTCCCACTGGCAGTGTACCAGTGTCCCACTGGCAGTGTACCACTGTCCAACTCGGAGTGTACCACTGTCCCACTGGGAGTGTACCACTGTCCCACTGGCAGTGTACCACTGTCCCACTGGGAGTGTACCACTGTCCAGCCAACAGTGTACTACTGTCCAACTGGGAGTGTACCACTGTCCCACTGGGAGTGTACCACTGTCCCACTGGGAGTGTACCACTGTCCCACTGGGAGTGTACCACTGTCAAACTGGGAGTGTCCCACTGTCCCACTGGGAGTGTACCACTGTCCCACTGGGAGTGTAACACTGTCCCACTGGCAGTGTACTACTGTCCAACTGGGAGTGTACCACTGTCCCACTGGGAGTGTACTACTGTCCCACTGGGAGTGTACTACTGTCCCACTGGGAGTGTACTACTGTCCCACTGGGAGTGTACTACTGTCCCACTGGGAGTGTACTACTGTCCCACTGAGAGTGGACTACTGTCCCACTGGCAGTGTACCAGTGTCCCACTGGCAGTGTACCACTGTCAAACTCGGAGTGTACCACTGTCCCACTGGGAGTGTACCACTGTCCCACTGGCAGTGTACCACTGTCCCACTGGAAGTGTACCACTGTCCAGCTAACAGTGTACTACTGTCCAACTGGGAGTGTACCACTGTCCCACTGGGAGTGTACCACTGTCCCACTGGCAGTGTACCACTGTCCCACTGGGAGTGTACCACTGTCCAACTGGGAGTGTACCACTGTCCCACTGGGAGTGTACCATTGTCTCACTGGCAGTGTATTACTGTCCAACTGGGAGTGTACCACTGTCCCACTGGGAGGGTACCATTGTCCCACTGGGAGTGTACCACTGTCCAGCTGGCAGTGTACTACTGTCCAACTGGGAGTGTACCATTGTCCCACTGGGAGTGTACCACTGTCCCACTGGGAGTGTACCACTGTCCCACTGGCAGTGTACTGCTGTCCAACTGGGAGTGTATCACTGTCCCACTGGGAGTGCACTACTGTCCCACTGGGAGTGTACCACTCTCCCACTGGGAGTGTCCCACTGTCCCACTGGGAGTGTACCACTCTCCCACTGGGAGTGTCCCACTGTCCCACTGGGAGTGTACCACTGTCCCACTGGGAGTGTACCACTGTCCCACTGGGAGTGTACCACTGTCCCACTGGCAGTGTACTACTGTCCAACTGGGAGTGCACCATTGTCCCACTGGGAGTGTACTACTGTCCCACTTGGTGTGTACTACTGTCCCACTGGGAGTGTACCACTGTCCCACTGGGAGTGTACTACTGTCCCACTGGGAGTGTACTACTGTCCAACTGGGAGTGTACCACTGTCCCACTGGGAGTGTACCACTGTCAAGCTGGCAGTGTACTACTGTCCAACTGGGAGTGTATCACTGTCCCACTGGGAGTGTACCACTGTCCCACTGGGAGTGTACTACTGTCCCACTGGCAGTGTACCACTGTCCCACTGGGAGTGTACCACTGGCCCACTGGTAGTGTACCACTGTCCAACTGGGAGTGTACCACTGTCCCACTGGAAGTGTTCCACTGTCCCACTGGCAGTGTACTACTGTCCAACTGGGAGTGTACCACTGTCCCACTGGGAGTGAACTACTGTCCCACTGGGAGTGTACCACTGTCCCACTGGAAGTGTACCACTGTCCCAGTGGGAGTGTCCCACTGTCCCACTGGGAGTGTACCACTGTCCCACTGGGAGTGTAACACTGTCCCACTGGCAGTGTACTACTGTCCAACTGGGAGTGTACCACTGTCCCACTGGGAGTGTACTACTGTCCCACTGGGAGTGTACTACTGTCCCACTGGGAGTGTACTACTGTCCCACTGGCAGTGTACTACTGTCCCACTGGGAGTGTACTACTGTCCCACTGGGAGTGTACTACTGTCCCACTGGGAGTGTTCCACTGTCCCACTATGAGTGTACCACTGTCCCACTGGCAGTGTACCACTGTCCCACTGGACTATACGAGTGTGTAGTCACAGAAATTCTTTGAGACATAATTTTCATAATAGTAATTTAGCAGAGAATTATACATTAAAAAAAAATTCAGAGACTGACAATTAATAAAATTAATTTGAGTGTGAATCAAATTAATAATAATTTAAAAGAGAATCATAGTTAATAATAATAATTTAATAGAAAATCATCATAAATTATTCATCACAGAACCGTAATTAATAAGTAATTTGACAGTGTCGTAATTAATAATTTAGGAAATATCGTAGTTAATAATAATTTGACTTGGTATCGCTATTTACAAGGAAAAAAAATAATTAGAATTTTTAATAAGTGCGGATTACATGCAATCTAGTCGAAATGATAATAGTAATAATAATAACGATAATGATAATAATAATAATAATAATAATAATAATAATAATAATAATAATAATAATAATAATAATAATAATAATAATAATAATAATAATAAATACAAATAATTAGAGTCAGTAATAGCTATATTTCGCGACTCCAGGAAGAATGCAGGTAGACCAGGTAAAGTGCATTATCCTTCTGGCAAACTCAGGTAGACTGCAGGTAGACTTCGCATAGGTAATGTAAACCAGACAGCGCTGGACTGCAATTGGACAGCTCTACCGAAACGGGAATTTATTGAAAGTTTTATTTACGGTGTAAACTCTACGTAACTGTACAGCCATGTTTCACTAACCTTCACTAACCACTCTCCCACTGGTACGGTCCCACTGTTCCACTGGTACTGTCCTACTGTCCTACTGGTACTATATCACTGTCCCACTAATACTGTACCACTATCTCACTGGTGCTGTCCTACTGTCCCACTGGTACTGTACCACAGTCCCGCTGGGAGTGTACCACTGTCCAACAGGGAGTGTACCACTGTCCCACTGGGAGTGTACCACTGTCCCACTGGCAGTGTACTACTGTCCAGCTGGGAGTGTACCACTGTCTCACTGGGAGCGTACCACTGTCCCACTGGGAGTGTACCACTGTCCCACTAGGAGTGTACCACTGTCCCATTGGGAGTGTACCACTGTCCCACTGGCAGTGTACCACTGTACCACTGGGAGTGTACCATTGTCCAGCTGGCAGTGTACTACTGTCCAACTGGGAGTGTCCCACTGTCCCACTGGGATTGTACCACTGTCCCACTGGGAGTGTACCACTGTCCTACTGGGAGTGTACCACTGTCCCACTGGGAGTGTACCACTGTCCCACTGGCAGTGTATTACTGTCCAACTGGAAGTGTACCACTGTCCAACTGGGAGTGTACTACTGTCCCATTGGGAGTGTACCACTGTCCAACTGGGAGTGTAACACTGTCCCACTGGGAGTGTACCACTGTCCCACTGGGAGTGTTACACTGTCCCACTGGGAGTGTACCACTGTCCAGCTGGCAGTGTACTACTGTCCAACTAGGAGTGTACCACTGTCCCACTTGGAGTGTACCACTGTCCCACTGGGAGTGTACTACTTTCCCACTGGGAGTGTACCACTGTCCCACTGGGAGTGTACCACTGTCCCACTGGCAGTGTACTACTGTCCAACTGGGAGTGTACCACTGTCCCACTGGGAGTGTATTACTGTCCCACTGGAAGTGTACCACTGTCCCACTGGAAGTGCACCACTGTCCCACTGGGAGTGTCCCACTGTCCCACTGGGAGTGTACCACTGTCCCACTGGGAGTGTAACACTGTCCCACTGGCAGTGTACTATTGTCCAACTGGGAGTGTACCACTGTCCCACTGGGAGTGTACTACTGTCCCACTGGGAGTGTACTACTGTCCCACTGGGAGTGTACTACTGTCCCACTGGGAGTGTACTACTGTCCCACTGGGAGTGGACTACTGTCCCACTGGCAGTGTACCAGTGTCCCACTGGCAGTGTACCACTGTCCCACTGGCAGTGTACCACTGTCCCACTGGGAGTGTACCACTGTCCAGCTAACAGTGTACTACTGTCCAACTGGGAGTGTACCACTGTCCCACTGGGAGTGTACCACTGTCCCACTGGGAGTGTACCACTGTCCCACTGGGAGTGTACCACTGTCAAACTGGGAGTGTCCCACTGTCCCACTGGGAGTGTACCACTGTCCCACTGGGAGTGTAACACTGTCCCACTGGCAGTGTACTACTGTCCAACTGGGAGTGTACCACTGTCCCACTGGGAGTGTACTACTGTCCCACTGGGAGTGTACTACTGTCCCACTGGGAGTGTACTACTGTCCCACTGGGAGTGTACTACTGTCCCACTGGGAGTGTACTACTGTCCCACTGAGAGTGGACTACTGTCCCACTGGCAGTGTACCAGTGTCCCACTGGCAGTGTACCACTGTCAAACTCGGAGTGTACCACTGTCCCACTGGGAGTGTACCACTGTCCCACTGGCAGTGTACCACTGTCCCACTGGAAGTGTACCACTGTCCAGCTAACAGTGTACTACTGTCCAACTGGGAGTGTACCACTGTCCCACTGGGAGTGTACCACTGTCCCACTGGCAGTGTACCACTGTCCCACTGGGAGTGTACCACTGTCCAACTGGGAGTGTACCACTGTCCCACTGGGAGTGTACCATTGTCTCACTGGCAGTGTATTACTGTCCAACTGGGAGTGTACCACTGTCCCACTGGGAGGGTACCACTGTCCCACTGGGAGTGTACCACTGTCCAGCTGGCAGTGTACTACTGTCCAACTGGGAGTGTACCATTGTCCCACTGGGAGTGTACCACTGTCCCACTGGGAGTGTACCACTGTCCCACTGGCAGTGTACTGCTGTCCAACTGGGAGTGTATCACTGTCCCACTGGGAGTGCACTACTGTCCCACTGGGAGTGTACCACTCTCCCACTGGGAGTGTCCCACTGTCCCACTGGGAGTGTACCACTCTCCCACTGGGAGTGTCCCACTGTCCCACTGGGAGTGTACCACTGTCCCACTGGGAGTGTACCACTGTCCCACTTGGAGTGTACCACTGTCCCACTGGCAGTGTACTACTGTCCAACTGGGAGTGCACCATTGTCCCACTGGGAGTGTACTACTGTCCCACTTGGTGTGTACTACTGTCCCACTGGGAGTGTACTACTGTCCCACTTGGAGTGTACTACTGTCCCACTGGGGGTGAACTACTGTCCCACTAGCAGTGTACTACTGTCCCACTGGGAGTTTACCACTGTCCCACTGGGAGTGTACTACTTTCCCACTGGGAGTGTACCACTGGCCCACTGGTAGTGTACCACTGTCCAACAGGGAGTGTACCTCTGTCCCACTGGGAGTGTACCACTGTTCCACTGGCAGTGTACTACTGTCCAACTGGGAGTGTACCACTGTCCCACTGGGAGGGTACCACTGTCCCACTGGGAGTGTACCACTGTCCAGCTGGCAGTGTACTACTGTCCAACTGGGAGTGTACCACTGTCCCACTGGGAGTGTACCACTGTCCCACTGGGAGTGTACCACTGTCCCACTGGCAGTGTACTGCTGTCCAACTGGGAGTGTATCACTGTCCCACTGGGAGTGCACTACTGTCCCACTGGGAGTGTACCACTCTCCCACTGGGATTGTCCCACTGTCCCACTGGGAGTGTACCACTGTCCCACTGGGAGTGTACCACTGTCCCACTGGGAGTGTACCACTGTCCCACTGGCAGTGTACTACTGTCCAACTGGGAGTGTACCATTGTCCCACTGGGAGTGTACTACTGTCCCACTTGGAGTGTACTACTGTCCCACTGGGAGTGTACTACTGTCCCACTTGGAGTGTACTACTGTCCCACTGGGGGTGAACTACTGTCCCACTAGCAGTGTACTACTGTCCCACTGGGAGTTTACCACTGTCCCATTGGGAGTGTCCCACTGTCCCACTGGGAGTGTACCACTGTCCCACTGGGAGTGTACCACTGTCCCACTGGGAGTGTGCCACTGTCCCACTGGCAGTGTACTACTGTCCAACTGGGAGTGTACCATTGTCCCACTGGGAGTGTACTACTGTCCCACTTGGAGTGTACTACTGTCCCACTGGGAGTGTACTACTGTCCCACTTGGAGTGTACTACTGTCCCACTGGGGGTGAACTACTGTCCCACTAGCAGTGTACTACTGTCCCACTGGGAGTTTACCACTGTCCCATTGGGAGTGTACCACTGTCCCACTGGGAGTGTACCACTGTCCCACTGGCAGTGTACTACTGTCCAACTGGGAGTGTACCATTGTCCCACTGGGAGTGTACTACTGTCCCACTGGGAGTGTACTACTGTCCCACTGGCAGTGTACTAGTGTCCCACTGGGGGTGGACTACTGTCCCACTGGCAGTGTACCACTGTCCCACTGGCAGTGTACCACTGTCCAACTGGGAGTGTACCACTGTCCCAGTGGGAGTGCACCACTGTCCCACTGGCAGTGTACCACTGTCCCACTGGGAGTGTACTACTGTCCCACTGGGAGTGTACTGCTGTCCCACTGGGAGTGTACTACTGTCCCACTGGGAGTGTACTACTGTCCCACTGGGAGTGTACTACTGTCCCACTGGGAGTGTACTACTGTCCCACTGGGAAGGTACTACTGTCCCACTGGGAGTGTATCACTGTCTCACTGGGAGTGTTCCACTGTCCCACTGGGAGTGTACCACTGTCCCACTGGCAGTGTACCACTGTCCCACTGGCAGTGTACCACTGTCCCACTGGACTATACGAGTGTGTAGTCACAGAAATTCTTTGAGACATAATTTTCATAATAGTAATTTAGCAGAGAATTATACATTAAAAAAAAAATTCAGAGACTGACAATTAATAAAATTAATTTGAGTGTGAATCAAATTAATAATAATTTAAAAGAGAATCATAGTTAATAATAATAATTTAATAGAAAATCATCATAAATTATTCATCACAGAACCGTAATTAATAAGTAATTTGACAGTGTCGTAATTAATAATTTAGGAAATATCGTAGTTAATAATAATTTGACTTGGTATCGCTATTTACAAGGAAAAAAAATAATTAGAATTTTTAATAAGTGCGGATTACATGCAATCTAGTCGAAATGATAATAGTAATAATAATAACGATAATGATAATAATAATAATAATAATAATAATAATAATAATAATAATAATAATAATAATAATAATAATAATAATAATAAATACAAATAATTAGAGTCAGTAATAGCTATATTTCGCGACTCCAGGAAGAATGCAGGTAGACCAGGTAAAGTGCATTATCCTTCTGGCAAACTCAGGTAGACTGCAGGTAGACTTCGCATAGGTAATGTAAACCAGACAGCGCTGGACTGCAATTGGACAGCTCTACCGAAACGGGAATTTATTGAAAGTTTTATTTACGGTGTAAACTCTACGGAACTGTACAGCCATGTTTCACTAACCTTCACTAACCACTCTCCCACTGGTACGGTCCCACTGTTCCACTGGTACTGTCCTACTGTCCTACTGGTACTATATCACTGTCCCACTAACACTGTACCACTATCTCACTGGTGCTGTCCTACTGTCCCACTGGTACTGTACCACAGTCCCGCTGGGAGTGTACCACTGTCCAACAGGGAGTGTACCACTGTCCCACTGGGAGTGTACCACTGTCCCACTGGCAGTGTACTACTTTCCAGCTGGGAGTGTACCACTGTCTCACTGGGAGCGTACCACTGTCCCACTGGGAGTGTACCACTGTCCCACTAGGAGTGTACCACTGTCCCACTGGGAGTGTACCACTGTCCCACTGGCAGTGTACCACTGTACCACTGGGAGTGTACCATTGTCCAGCTGGCAGTGTACTACTGTCCAACTGGGAGTGTACCACTGTCCCACTGAGAGTGTACCACTGTCCCACTGGGAGTGTACCACTGTCCTACTGGGAGTGTACCACTGTCCCACTGGGAGTGTACCACTGTCCCACTGGCAGTGTATTACTGTCCAACTGGGAGTGTACCACTGTCCCACTGGGAGTGTACTACTGTCCCATTGGGAGTGTACCACTGTCCAACTGGGAGTGTACCACTGTCCCACTGGGAGTGTACCACTGTCCCACTGGGAGTGTTACACTGTCCCACTGGGAGTGTACCACTGTCCAGCTGGCAGTGTACTACTGTCCAACTGGGAGTGTACCACTGTCCCACTGGGAGTGTACCACTGTCCCACTGGGAGTGTACTATTTTCCCACTGGGAGTGTACCACTGTCCCACTGGGAGTGTACCACTGTCCCACTGGCAGTGTACTACTGTCCAACTGGGAGTGTACCACTGTCCCACTGGGAGTGTATTACTGTCCCACTGGAAGTGTACCACTGTCCCACTGGAAGTGTACCACTGTCCCACTGGGAGTGTCCCACTGTCCCACTGGGAGTGTACCACTGTCCCACTGGGAGTGTAACACTGTCCCACTGGCAGTGTACTACTGTCCAACTGGGAGTGTACCACTGTCCCACTGGGAGTGTACTACTGTCCCACTGGGAGTGTACTACTGTCCCACTGGGATTGTACTACTGTCCCACTGGGAGTGTACTACTGTCCCACTGGGAGTGGACTACTGTCCCACTGGCAGTGTACCAGTGTCCCACTGGCAGTGTACCACTGTCCAACTCGGAGTGTACCACTGTCCCACTGGGAGTGTACCACTGTCCCACTGGCAGTGTACCACTGTCCCACTGGGAGTGTACCACTGTCCAGCTAACAGTGTACTACTGTCCAACTGGGAGTGTACCACTGTCCCACTGGGAGTGTACCACTGTCCCACTGGGAGTGTACCACTGTCCCACTGGGAGTGTACCACTGTCAAACTGGGAGTGTCCCACTGTCCCACTGGGAGTGTACCACTGTCCCACTGGGAGTGTAACACTGTCCCACTGGCAGTGTACTACTGTCCAACTGGGAGTGTACCACTGTCCCACTGGGAGTGTACTACTGTCCCACTGGGAGTGTACTACTGTCCCACTGGGAGTGTACTACTGTCCCACTGGGAGTGTACTACTGTCCCACTGGGAGTGTACTACTGTCCCACTGAGAGTGGACTACTGTCCCACTGGCAGTGTACCAGTGTCCCACTGGCAGTGTACCACTGTCAAACTCGGAGTGTACCACTGTCCCACTGGGAGTGTACCACTGTCCCACTGGCAGTGTACCACTGTCCCACTGGAAGTGTACCACTGTCCAGCTAACAGTGTACTACTGTCCAACTGGGAGTGTACCACTGTCCCACTGGGAGTGTACCACTGTCCCACTGGCAGTGTACCACTGTCCCACTGGGAGTGTACCACTGTCCAACTGGGAGTGTACCACTGTCCCACTGGGAGTGTAGCATTGTCTCACTGGCAGTGTATTACTGTCCAACTGGGAGTGTACCACTGTCCCACTGGGAGGGTACCACTGTCCCACTGGGAGTGTACCACTGTCCAGCTGGCAGTGTACTACTGTCCAACTGGGAGTGTACCATTGTCCCACTGGGAGTGTACCACTGTCCCACTGGGAGTGTACCACTGTCCCACTGGCAGTGTACTGCTGTCCAACTGGGAGTGTATCACTGTCCCACTGGGAGTGCACTACTGTCCCACTGGGAGTGTACCACTCTCCCACTGGGAGTGTCCCACTGTCCCACTGGGAGTGTACCACTCTCCCACTGGGAGTGTCCCACTGTCCCACTGGGAGTGTACCACTGTCCCACTGGGAGTGTACCACTGTCCCACTGGGAGTGTACCACTGTCCCACTGGCAGTGTACTACTGTCCAACTGGGAGTGCACCATTGTCCCACTGGGAGTGTACTACTGTCCCACTTGGTGTGTACTACTGTCCCACTGGGAGTGTACTACTGTCCCACTTGGAGTGTACTACTGTCCCACTGGGGGTGAACTACTGTCCCACTAGCAGTGTACTACTGTCCCACTGGGAGTTTACCACTGTCCCACTGGGAGTGTACTACTTTCCCACTGGGAGTGTACCACTGGCCCACTGGTAGTGTACCACTGTCCAACTGGGAGTGTACCTCTGTCCCACTGGGAGTGTACCACTGTTCCACTGGCAGTGTACTACTGTCCAACTGGGAGTGTACCACTGTCCATCTGGGAGTGTACTACTGACCCACTGGGAGTGTAGCACTGTCCCACTGGAAGTGTAGCACTGTCCCACTGTCCCACTGGGAGTGTACCACTGTCTCACTGGGAGTGTAACACTGTCCCACTGGCAGTGTACTACTGTCCAACTGGGAGTGTAACACTGTCCCACTGGGAGTGTACCACTTTCCCACTGGGAGTGTACCACTGTCCAACTGGGGGTGTACCACTGTCTCACTGGGAGTGTACCACTGTCCCTCTGGCAGTGTATTACTGTCCAACTGGGAGTGTACCACTGTCCCACTGGGAGTGTACTACTGTCCCACTGGGAGTGTACCACTGTCCAACTGGGAGTGTACCACTGTCCCACTGGGAGTGTACCACTGTCCCACTGGGAGTGTCCCACTGTCCCACTGGGAGTGTACCACTGTCAAGCTGGCAGTGTACTACTGTCCAACTGGGAGTGTATCACTGTCCCACTGGGAGTGTACCACTGTCCCACTGGGAGTGTACTACTGTCCCACTGGCAGTGTACCACTGTCCCACTGGGAGTGTACCACTGGCCCACTGGTAGTGTACCACTGTCCAACTGGGAGTGTACCACTGTCCCACTGGAAGTGTTCCACTGTCCCACTGGCAGTGTACTACTGTCCAACTGGGAGTGTACCACTGTCCCAATGGGAGTGAACTACTGTCCCACTGGGAGTGTACCACTGTCCCACTGGAAGTGTACCACTGTCCCAGTGGGAGTGTCCCACTGTCCCACTGGGAGTGTACCACTGTCCCACTGGGAGTGTAACACTGTCCCACTGACAGTGTACTACTGTCCAACTGGGAGTGTACCACTGTCCCACTGGGAGTGTACTACTGTCCCACTGGGAGTGTACTACTGTCCCACTGGGAGTGTACTACTGTCCCACTGGGAGTGTACTACTGTCCCACTGGGAGTGTACTACTGTCCCACTGAGAGTGGACTACTGTCCCACTGGCAGTGTACCAGTGTCCCACTGGCAGTGTACCACTGTCAAACTCGGAGTGTACCACTGTCCCACTGGGAGTGTACCACTGTCCCACTGGCAGTGTACCACTGTCCCACTGGAAGTGTACCACTGTCCAGCTAACAGTGTACTACTGTCCAACTGGGAGTGTACCACTGTCCCACTGGGAGTGTACCACTGTCCCACTGGGAGTGTTCCACTGTCCTACTGGGAGTGTACCACTGTCCAACTGGGAGTGTACCACTGTCCCACTGGGAGTGTACCACTGTCCCACTGGCAGTGTATTACTGTCCAACTGGGAGTGTACCACTGTCCCACTGGGAGGGTACCACTGTCCCACTGGGAGTGTACCACTGTCCAGCTGGCAGTGTACTACTGTCCAACTGGGAGTGTACCACTGTTCCACTGGGAGTGTACCACTGTCCCACTGGGAGTGTACCACTGTCCCACTGGCAGTGTACTGCTGTCCAACTGGGAGTGTATCACTGTCCCACTGGGAGTGCACTACTGTCCCACTGGGAGTGTACCACTCTCCCACTGGGAGTGTCCCACTGTCCCACTGGGAGTGTACCACTGTCCCACTGGGAGTGTACCACTGTCCCACTGGGAGTGTACCACTGTCCCACTGGCCGTGTACTACTGTCCAACTGGGAGTGTACCATTGTCCCACTGGGAGTGTACTACTGTCCCAATTGGAGTGTACTACTGTCCCACTGGGAGTGTACTACTGTCCCACTTGGAGTGTACTACTGTCCCACTGGGGGTGAACTACTGTCCCACTAGCAGTGTACTACTGTCCCACTGGGAGTTTACCACTGTCCCATTGGGAGTGTCCCACTGTCCCACTGGGAGTGTACCACTGTCCCACTGGGAGTGTACCACTGTCCCACTGGGAGTGTACCACTGTCCCACTGGCAGTGTACTACTGTCCAACTGGGAGTGTACCATTGTCCCACTGGGAGTGTACTACTGTCCCACTTGGAGTGTACTACTGTCCCACTGGGAGTGTACTACTGTCCCACTTGGAGTGTACTACTGTCCCACTGGGGGTGAACTACTGTCCCACTAGCAGTGTACTACTGTCCCACTGGGAGTTTACCACTGTCCCATTGGGAGTGTACCACTGTCCCACTGGGAGTGTACCACTGTCCCACTGGCAGTGTACTACTGTCCAACTGGGAGTGTACCATTGTCCCACTGGGAGTGTACTACTGTCCCACTGGGAGTGTACTACTGTCCCACTGGCAGTGTACTAGTGTCCCACTGGGGGTGGACTACTGTCCCACTGGCAGTGTACCACTGTCCCACTGGCAGTGTACCACTGTCCAACTGGGAGTGTACCACTGTCCCAGTGGGAGTGCACCACTATCCCACTTGCAGTGTACCACTGTCCCACTGGGAGTGTACTACTGTCCCACTGGGAGTGTACTGCTGTCCCACTGGGAGTGTACTACTGTCCCACTGGGAGTGTACTACTGTCCCACTGGGAGTGTACTACTGTCCCACTGGGAGTGTACTACTGTCCCACTGGGAAGGTACTACTGTCCCACTTGAGTGTATCACTGTCTCACTGGGAGTGTACCACTGTCCCACTGGGAGTGTACCACTGTCCCACTGGCAGTGTACCACTGTCCCACTGGCAGTGTACCACTGTCCCACTGGACTATACGAGTGTGTAGTCACAGAAATTCTTTGAGACATAATTTTCATAATAGTAATTTAGCAGAGAATTATACATTAAAAAAAAAATTCAGAGACTGACAATTAATAAAATTAATTTGAGTGTGAATCAAATTAATAATAATTTAAAAGAGAATCATAGTTAATAATAATAATTTAATAGAAAATCATCATAAATTATTCATCACAGAACCGTAATTAATAAGTAATTTGACAGTATCGTAATTAATAATTTAGGAAATATCGTAGTTAATAATAATTTGACTTGGTATCGCTATTTACAAGGCAAAAAAAATAATTAGAATTTTTAATAAGTGCGGATTACATGCAATCTAGTCGAAATGATAATAGTAATAATAATAACGATAATGATAATAATAATAATAATAATAATAATAATAATAATAATAATAATAATAATAATAATAATAATAATAATAATAATAATAATAAATACAAATAATTAGAGTCAGTAATAGCTATATTTCGCGACTCCAGGAAGAATGCAGGTAGACCAGGTAAAGTGCATTATCCTTCTGGCAAACTCAGGTAGACTGCAGGTAGACTTCGCATAGGTAATGTAAACCAGACAGCGCTGGACTGCAATTGGACAGCTCTACCGAAACGGGAATTTATTGAAAGTTTTATTTACGGTGTAAACTCTACGGAACTGTACAGCCATGTTTCACTAACCTTCACTAACCACTCTCCCACTGGTACGGTCCCACTGTTCCACTGGTACTGTCCTACTGTCCTACTGGTACTATATCACTGTCCCACTAATACTGTACCACTATCTCACTGGTGCTGTCCTACTGTCCCAATGGTACTGTACCACAGTCCCGCTGGGAGTGTACCACTGTCCAACAGGGAGTGTACCACTGTCCCACTGGGAGTGTACCACTGTCCCACTGGCAGTGTACTACTTTCCAGCTGGGAGTGTACCACTGTCTCACTGGGAGCGTACCACTCTCCCACTGGGAGTGTACCACTGTCCCACTAGGAGTGTACCACTGTCCCATTGGGAGTGTACCACTGTCCCACTGGCAGTGTACCACTGTACCACTGGGAGTGTACCATTGTCCAGCTGGCAGTGTACTACTGTCCAACTGGGAGTGTCCCACTGTCCCACTGGGAGTGTACCACTGTCCCACTGGGAGTGTACCACTGTCCTACTGGGAGTGTACCACTGTCCCACTGGGAGTGTACCACTGTCCCACTGGCAGTGTATTACTGTCCAACTGGGAGTGTACCACTGTCCCACTGGGAGTGTACTACTGTCCCATTGGGAGTGTACCACTGTCCAACTGGGAGTGTACCACTGTCCCACTGGGAGTGTACCACTGTCCCACTGGGAGTGTCCCACTGTCCCACTGGGAGTGTACCACTGTCCAGCTGGCAGTGTACTACTGTCCAACTGGGAGTGTACCACTGTCCCACTGGGAGTGTACCACTGTCCCACTGGGAGTGTACTACTTTCCCACTGGGAGTGTACCACTGTCCCACTGGGAGTGTACCACTGTCCCACTGGCAGTGTACTACTGTCCAACTGGGAGTGTACCACTGTCCCACTGGGAGTGTATTACTGTCCCACTGGAAGTGTACCACTGTCCCACTGGAAGTGTACCACTGTCCCACTGGGAGTGTCCCACTGTCCCACTGGGAGTGTACCACTGTCCCACTGGGAGTGTAACACTGTCCCAATGGCAGTGTACTACTGTCCAACTGGGAGTGTACCACTGTCCCACTGGGAGTGTACTACTGTCCCACTGGGAGTGTACTACTGTCCCACTGGGAGTGTACTACTGTCCCACTGGGAGTGTACCAGTGTCCCACTGGCAGTGTACCACTGTCCAACTCGGAGTGTACCACTGTCCCACTGGGAGTGTACCACTGTCCAACTGGCAGTGTACCACTGTCCCACTGGGAGTGTACCACTGTCCAGCTAACAGTGTACTACTGTCCAACTGGGAGTGTACCACTGTCCCACTGGGAGTGTACCACTGTCCCACTGGGAGTGTACCACTGTCCCACTTGGAGTGTACCACTGTCAAACTGGGAGTGTACCACTGTCCCACTGGGAGTGTACCATTGTCCCACTGGCAGTGTATTACTGTCCAACTGGGAGTGTACCACTGTCCCACTGGGAGTGTACCACTGTCCCACTGGGAGTGTACCACTGTCCCACTAGGAGGATACCACTGTCTCACTGGGAGTGTACCACTGTCCAACTGGCAGTGTACTACTGTCCAACTGGGAGTGTACCACTGTCCCACTGGGAGTGTACCACTGTCCCACTGGGAGTGTACCACTGTCCCACTGGCAGTGTACTGCTGTCCAAGTGGGAGTGTACCCCTGTCCCACTGGGAGTGCACTACTGTCCCACTTGGAGTGTACCACTCTCCCACTGGGAGTGTACCACTGTCCCACTGGGAGTGTACCACTGTCCCACTGGGAGTGTACCACTGTCCCACTGGGAGTGTACCACTGTCCCACTGGCAGTGTACTACTGTCCAACTGAGAGTGTACCATTGTCCCACTGGGAGTGTACTACTGTCCCACTGGGAGTGTACTACTGTCCCACTGGGAGTGTACTACTGTCCCACTTGGAGTGTACTACTGTCCCACTGGGGGTGAACTACTGTCCCACTAGCAGTGTACTACTATCTCACTGGGAGTTTACCACTGTCCCACTGGGAGTGTACCACTGTCCCACTGGGAGTGTACCACTGTCCCACTGGCAGTGTACTACTGTCCAACTGGGAGGGTACCATTGTCCCACTGGGAGTGTACTACTGTCCCACTGGGAGTGTACTACTGTCCCACTGGGAGTGTACTACTGTCCCACTGGGGGTGGACTACTGTCCCACTGGCAGTGTACCACTGTCCCACTGGCAGTGTACTACTGTCCAACTGGGAGTGTACCACTGTCCCAGTGGGAGTGCACCACTGTCCCACTGGCAGTGTACCACTGTCCCACTGGGAGTGTACTACTGTCCCACTGTGAGTGTACTGCTGTCCCACTGGGAGTGTACTACTGTCCCACTGGGAGTGTACTACTGTCCCACTGGGAGTGTACTACTGTCCCACTGGGAGTGTGCTACTGTCCCACTGGGAAGGTACTACTGTCCCACTGGGAGTATACCACTGTCCAGCTGGCAGTGTACTACTGTCCAACTGGGAGTGTACCACTGTCCCACTGGGAGTGTACCACTGTCCCACTGGGAGTGTACTACTTTCCCACTGGGAGTGTACCACTGTCCCACTGGAAGTGTACCACTGGCCCACTGGTAGTGTACCACTGTCCAACTGGGAGTGTACCACTGTCCCACTGGGAGTGTACCACTGTCCCACTGGCAGTGTACTACTGTCCAACTGGGAGTGTACCACTGTCCCACTGGGAGTGTATTACTGTCCCACTGGAAGTGTACCACTGTCCCACTGGAAGTGTACCACTGTCCCACTGGGAGTGTCCTACTGTCCCACTGGGAGTGTACCACTGTCCCACTGGGAGTGTAACACTGTCCCACAGGCAGTGTACTACTGTCCAACTGGGAGTGTACCACTGTCCCACTGGGAGTGTACTACTGTCCCACTGGGAGTGTACTACTGTCCCACTGGGAGTGTACTACTGTCCCACTGGGAGTGGACTACTGTCCCACTGGCAGTGTACCAGTGTCCCACTGGCAGTGTACCACTGTCCAACTCGGAGTGTACCACTGTCCCACTGGGAGTGTACCACTGTCCCACTGGCAGTGTACCACTGTCCCACTGGGAGTGTACCACTGTCCAGCTAACAGTGTACTACTGTCCAACTGGGAGTGTACCACTGTCCCACTGGGAGTGTACCACTGTCCCACTGGGAGTGTACCACTGTCCCACTGGGAGTGTACCACTGTCAAACTGGGAGTGTACCACTGTCCCACTGGGAGTGTACCACTGTCCCACTGGCAGTGTATTACTGTCCAACTGGGAGTGTACCACTGTCCCACTGGGAGTGTACCACTGTCCCACTGGGAGTGTACCACTGTCCCACTGGGAGGGTACCACTGTCCCACTGGGAGTGTACCACTGTCCAGCTGGCAGTGTACTACTGTCCAACTGGGAGTTTACCACTGTCCCACTGGGAGTGTACCACTGTCCCACTGGGAGTGTACCACTGTCCCACTGGCAGTGTACTGCTGTCCAACTGGGAGTGTACCCCTGTCCCACTGGGAGTGCACTACTGTCCCACTTGGAGTGTACCACTCTCCCACTGGGAGTGTACCACTGTCCCACTGGGAGTGTACCACTGTCCCACTGGGAGTGTACCACTGTCCCTCTGGGAGTGTACCACTGTCCCACTGGCAGTGTACTACTGTCCAACTGGGAGTGTACCATTGTCCCACTGGGAGTGTACTACTGTCCCACTGGGAGTGTACTACTGTCCCACTGGGAGTGTACTACTGTCCCACTTGGAGTGTACTACTGTCCCACTGGGGGTGAACTACTGTCCCACTAGCAGTGTACTACTGTCTCACTGGGAGTTTACCACTGTCCCACTGGGAGTGTACCACTGTCCCACTGGGAGTGTACCACTGTCCCACTGGCAGTGTACTACTGTCCAACTGGGAGTGTTCCATTGTCCCACTGGGAGTGTACTACTGTCCCACTGGGAGTGTACTACTGTCCCACTGGGAGTGTACTACTGTCCCACTGGGGGTGGACTACTGTCCCACTGGCAGTGTACCACTGTCCCACTGGCAGTGTACCACTGTCCAACTGGGAGTGTACCACTGTCCCAGTGGGAGTGCACCACTGTCCCACTGGCAGT
>NC_091345.1:24944764-24954764 GCF_038502225.1 Cherax quadricarinatus
GCAGTGATTGAATAACAGCAGTGCTTGAATAACAGCAGTGATTGAATAACAGCAGTGATTGAATAACAGCAGAGATTGAATAACAGCAATGATTGAATAACAGCAGTGATTGAATAACAGCAGTGATTGAATAACAGCAGTGATTGAATAACAGCAGTGATTGAATAACAGCAGTGATTGAATAACAGCAGTGATTGAATAACAGCAGTGATTGAATAACAGCAGTGCTTGAATAACAGCAGTGATTGAATAACACCAGTGATTGAATAACAGCAGTGATTGAATAACAGCAATGATTGAATAACAGCAGTGATTGAATAACAGCAGTGATTGAATAACAGCAGTGATTGAATAACAGCAGTGATTGAATAACAGCAGTGATTGAATAACTGCAGTGATTGAATAACAGCAGTGATTGAATAACAGCAGTGCTTGAATAACAGCAGTGATTGAATAACAGCAGTGATTGAATAACAGCAGTGATTGAATAACAGCAATGATTGAATAACAGCAGTGATTGAATAACAGCAGTGATTGAATAACAGCAGTGATTGAATAACAGCAGTGATTGAATAACAGCAGTGATTGAATAACAGCAGTGATTGAATAACAGCAGTGATTGAATAATAGCAATGATTGAATAACAGCAGTGATTGAATAACAGCAGTGATTGAATAACAGCAGTGATTGAATAACAGCAGTGATTGAATAACAGCAATGATTGAATAACAGCAGTGATTGAATAACAGCAGTGATTGAATAACAGCAGTGACTGAATAACAGCAGTGATTGAATAACAGCAGTGATTGAATAACAGCAGTGATTGAATAACAGCAGTGATTGAATAATAGCAATGATTGAATAACAGCAGTGATTGAATAACAGCAGTGATTGAATAACAGCAGTGATTGAATAACAGCAGTGATTGAATAACAGCAATGATTGAATAACAGCAGTGATTGAATAACAGCAGTGATTGAATAACAGCAGTGATTGAATAACAGCAGTGATTGAATAACAGCAGTGATTGAATAACAGCAGTGATTGAATAACAGTAGTGATTGAATAACAGCAGTGATTGAATAATAGCAATGATTGAATAACAGCAGTGATTGAATAACAGCAGTGATTGAATAACAGCAGTGATTGAATAGCAGCAGTGATTGAATAACAGCAATGATTGAATAACAGCAGTGATTGAATAACAGCAGTGATTGAATAACAGCAGTGATTGAATAACAGCAGTGATTGAATAACAGCAGTGATTGAATAACAGCAGTGATTGAATAACAGCAGTGCTTGAATAACAGCAGTGCTTGAATAACAGCAGTGATTGAATAACAGCAGTGATTGAATAACAGCAGTGCTTGAATAACAGCAGTGCTTGAATAACAGCAGTGCTTGAATAACAGCAGTGATTGAATAACAGCAGAGCTTGAATAACAGCAGTGATTGAATAACAGCAGTGATTGAATAACAGCAGTGATTGAATAACATCAGTGTTTGAATAACAGCAGTGCTTGAATAGCAGCAGTGATTGAATAACAGCAGTGATTGAATAACAGCAGTGATTGAATAACAGCAGTGATTGAATAACAGCAGTGATTGAATAACAGCAGTGCTTGAATAACAGCAGTGATTGAATAACAGCAGTGATTGAATAACAGCAGTGCTTGAATAACAGCAGTGATTGAATAACAGCAGTGATTGAATAACAGCAGTGATTGAATAACAGCAGTGCTTGAATAACAGCAGTGATTGAATAACAGCAGTGCTTGAATAACAGCAGTGATTGAATAACAGCAGTGATTGAATAACAGCAGTGCTTGAATAACAGCAGTGATTGAATAACAGCAGTGCTTGAATAACAGCAGTGATTGAATAACAGCAGTGCTTGAATAACAGCAGTGATTGAATAACAGCAGTGCTTGAATAACAGCAGTGATTGAATAACAGCAGTGATTGAATAACAGCAGTGATTGAATAAAAACAGTGCTTGAATAACAGCAGTGATTGAATAACAGCAGTGCTTGAATAACAGCAATGCTTGAATAAAAGCAGTGACTGAATAACAGCAGTGATTGAATAACAGCAGTGATTGAATAACATCAGTGTTTGAATAACAGCAGTGCTTGAATAGCAGCAGTGATTGAATAACAGCAGTGATTGAATAACAGCAGTGGTTGAATAACAGCAGTGATTGAATAACAGCAGTGATTGAATCACAGCAGTGCTTGAATAACAGCAGTGATTGAATAACAGCAGTGATTGAATAACAGCAGTGCTTGAATAACAGCAGTGATTGAATAACAGCAATGATTGAATAACAGCAGTGATTGAATAACAGCAGTGCTTGAATAACAGCAGTGATTGAATAACAGCAGTGCTTGAATAACAGCAGTGATTGAATAACAGCAGTGATTGAATAACAGCAGTGCTTGAATAACAGCAGTGATTGAATAACAGCAGTGCTTGAATAACAGCAGTGATTGAATAACAGCAGTGCTTGAATAACAGCAGTTATTGAATAACAGCAGTGATTGAATAACAGCAGTGCTTGAATAACAGCAGTGATTGAATAACAGCAGTGATTGAATAACAACAGTGCTTGAATAACAGCAGTGATTGAATAACAGCAGTGCTTGAATAACAGCAATGCTTGAATAAAAGCAGTGATTGAATAACAGCAGTGATTGAATAACAGCAGTGCTTGAATAACAGCAGTGATTGAATAACAGCAGTGATTGAATAACAGCAGTGATTGAATAACAGCAATGATTGAATAACAGCAGTGATTGAATAACAGCAGTGCTTGAATAACAGCAGTGATTGAATAACTGCAGTGATTGAATAACAGCAGATCTTGAATAACAGCAGTGATTGAATAACAGCAGTGATTGAATAACAGCAGTGCTTGAATAACAGCAGTGCATGAATGACAGCAGTGATTGAATAACAGCAGTGATTGAATAACAACAGTGCTTGAATAACAACAGTGCTTGAATAACAGCAGTGCTTGAATAACAGCAGTGCTTGAATAACAGCAGTGATTGAATAACAGCAGTGATTGAATAACAACAGTGCTTGAATAACAACCAGCACCATGGTTACACATGACGTGCAGTGTGCACCATGGTTACACATGACGTGCAGTGTGCACCATGGTTACACATGACGTGCAGTGTGCACCATGGTTACACATGACGTGCAGTGTGCACCATGGTTACACATGACGTGCAGTGTGCACCATGGTTACACATGACGTGCAGTGTGCACCATGGTTACACATGACTTGCAGTGCGCACCATGGGTACACATGACGTGCAGTGTGCACCATGGTTACACATGACGTGCAGTGCGCACCATGGGTACACATGACGTGCAGTGCTCACCATAGTTACACATGACGTGCAGTGTGCACCATGGTTACACATGACGTGCAGTGCGCACCATGGTTACACATGACGTGCAGTGTGCACCATGGTTACACATGACGTGCTGTGTGCACCATGGTTACACATGACGTGCATTGTGCGCCATGGTTACACATGACGTGCAGTGTGCGCCATGGTTGCACATGACGTGCAGTGTGCACCATGGTTACAAATGACGTGCATTGTGCACCATGGTTACACATGACGTGTCAGTGTACACCATGGTTACACATGACGTGCATTGTGCACCATGGTTACACATGACGTGCAGTGTGCATCATGGTTACACATGACGTGCAGTGTACACCATGGTTACACATGACGTGCAGTGTGCACCATGGTTACACATGACGTGCAGTGTGCACCATGGTTACACATGACGTGCATTGTGCACCATGGTTATACTCTTAGACTCTTATGTACCCCTTGACAAGTGCAAATGCACCTCTGGGGGGAACATATTTCCCTGTGTAGGAACCCTTGTTCTAAACTCTAAAGCTTTCACCTAATTCGTAAATTCTACGGACTTGTTTTGCCATGTTTCACTGTCTTAACCGATGGATTACAGGTACCTGCTGCAACATATGTAAACTAACCGGTAAACTCCTAAGACCTGCACTTAACAAGTAAACATAGATACGCTCTAGTATGGTTTCCATGCTCTACCATCATCTATCAGTATGGAAATAATCTACCATCCATTCAGAATTCATATCACAGAATGTTTTCATTGTCATTCACATGATCCAACTCAATTTTTTCCTTGATGGTTTTGCGTCAAAAATAGTGTAAAATAAATTTTCTGCATTGATTGAAATATATTGTGCCCACTAAAGTATAAGAATAGGTAAAACTGTGATTTTGGCTTAAATAGCAACGCTCCTCTTGCCGAATAAGGCAAGAGAAAATATGTGTATGCAATAATTGCTCTTGCTATGATGAGGCTATTTAAGTTTTCTAAAGTTCTTTTTGTACAAAATTATTAATTTTTACATTAACATAAATGAAAAAAAAATATATATATATACATATATCTTCAAACGTACAAGAGAAAATTTTAGAAAGGACTTCATTTTAAATGAGTTCTTCCTAATTGACCAATTTTACGTATATATATATATATATATATATATATATATATATATATATATATATATATATATATATATATATATATAGGTAGTAGGTTGGTAGACAGCAACCACCCAGGGAAGTACTACCGTCCTGCCAGATGACTGTGAAACAAAAACCTGTAATTGTTTTGCATGATGGTAGGATTGCTGGTTTCTTTTTCTGTCTCATAAACACGCTAAGATAACAGGGATATCTTGCTACTCCTACTTACACTTTGGTCACACTTCACAGACACGCACATGCATATATATATATACATACATCTAGGTTTTTCTCCTTTTTCTAAATAGCTCTTGTTCTTTTTTATTTCTTCTATTGTCCATGGGGAAGTGGAAAAGAATCTTTCCTCCGTAAGCCATGCGTGTCGTATGAGGCGACTAAAATGCCGGGAGCAATGGGCTAGTAACCCCTTCTCCTGTATACAATTACTAAAAAAGAGAAGAAGAAAAACTTTATAAAACTGGGTTGCTTAAATGTGCGTGGATGTAGTGCGGATGACAAGAAACAGATGATTGCTGATGTTATGAATGAAAAGAAGTTGGATGTCCTGGCCCTAAGCGAAACAAAGCTGAAGGGGGTAGGAGAGTTTCAGTGGGGGGAAATAAATGGGATTAAATCTGGAGTATCTGAGAGAGTTAGAGCAAAGGAAGGGGTAGCAGTAATGTTAAATGATCAGTTATGGAAGGAGAAAAGAGAATATGAATGTGTAAATTCAAGAATTATGTGGATTAAAGTAAAGGTTGGATGCGAGAAGTGGGTCATAATAAGCGTGTATGCACCTGGAGAAGAGAGGAATGCAGAGGAGAGAGAGAGATTTTGGGAGATGTTAAGTGAATGTATAGGAGCCTTTGAACCAAGTGAGAGAGTAATTGTGGTAGGGGACTTGAATGCTAAAGTAGGAGAAACTTTTAGAGAGGGTGTGGTAGGTAAGTTTGGGGTGCCAGGTGTAAATGATAATGGGAGCCCTTTGATTGAACTTTGTATAGAAAGGGGTTTAGTTATAGGTAATACATATTTTAAGAAAAAGAGGATAAATAAGTATACACGATATGATGTAGGGCGAAATGACAGTAGTTTGTTGGATTATGTATTGGTAGATAAAAGACTGTTGAGTAGACTTCAGGATGTACATGTTTATAGAGGGGCCACAGATATATCAGATCACTTTCTAGTTGTAGCTACACTGAGAGTAAAAGGTAGATGGGATACAAGGAGAATAGAAGCATCAGGGAAGAGAGAGGTGAAGGTTTATAAACTAAAAGAGGAGGCAGTTAGGGTAAGATATAAACAGCTATTGGAGGATAGATGGGCTAATGAGAGCATAGGCAATGGGGTCGAAGAGGTATGGGGTAGGTTTAAAAATGTAGTGTTAGAGTGTTCAGCAGAAGTTTGTGGTTACAGGAAAGTGGGTGCAGGAGGGAAGAGGAGCGATTGGTGGAATGATGATGTAAAGAGAGTAGTAAGGGAGAAAAAGTTAGCATATGAGAAGTTTTTACAAAGTAGAAGTGATGCAAGGAGGGAAGAGTATATGGAGAAAAAGAGAGAGGTTAAGAGAGTGGTGAAGCAATGTAAAAAGAGAGCAAATGAGAGAGTGGGTGAGATGTTATCAACAAATTTTGTTGAAAATAAGAAAAAGTTTTGGAGTGAGATTAACAAGTTAAGAAAGCCTAGAGAACAAATGGATTTGTCAGTTAAAAATAGGAGAGGAGAGTTATTAAATGGAGAGTTAGAGGTATTGGGAAGATGGAGGGAATATTTTGAGGAATTGTTAAATGTTGATGAAGATAGGGAAGCTGTGATTTCGTGTATAGGGCAAGGAGGAATAACATCTTGTAGGAGTGAGGAAGAGCCAGTTGTGAGTGTGGGGGAAGTTCGTGAGGCAGTAGGTAAAATGAAAGGGGGTAAGGCAGCCGGGATTGATGGGATAAAGATAGAAATGTTAAAAGCAGGTGGGGATATAGTTTTGGAGTGGTTGGTGCAATTGTTTAATAAATGTATGGAAGAGGGTAAGGTACCTAGGGATTGGCAGAGAGCATGCATAGTTCCTTTGTATAAAGGCAAAGGGGATAAAAGAGAGTGCAAAAATTATAGGGGGATAAGTCTGTTGAGTGTACCTGGTAAAGTGTATGGTAGAGTTATAATTGAAAGAATTAAGAGTAAGACGGAGAATAGGATAGCAGATGAACAAGGAGGCTTTAGGAAAGGTAGGGGGTGTGTGGACCAGGTGTTTACAGTGAAACATATAAGTGAACAGTATTTAGATAAGGCTAAAGAGGTCTTTGTGGCATTTATGGATTTGGAAAAGGCGTATGACAGGGTGGATAGGGGGGCAATGTGGCAGATGTTGCAAGTGTATGGTGTAGGAGGTAGGTTACTGAAAGCAGTGAAGAGTTTTTACGAGGATAGTGAGGCTCAAGTTAGAGTATGTAGGAAAGAGGGAAATTTTTTCCCAGTAAAAGTAGGCCTTAGACAAGGATGTGTGATGTCACCGTGGTTGTTTAATATATTTATAGATGGGGTTGTAAGAGAAGTAAATGCGAGGGTCTTGGCAAGAGGCGTGGAGTTAAAAGATAAAGAATCACACACAAAGTGGGAGTTGTCACAGCTGCTCTTTGCTGATGACACTGTGCTCTTGGGAGATTCTGAAGAAAAGTTGCAGAGATTGGTGGATGAATTTGGTAGGGTGTGCAAAAGAAGAAAATTAAAGGTGAATACAGGAAAGAGTAAGGTTATGAGGATAACAAAAAGATTAGGTGATGAAAGATTGAATATCAGATTGGAGGGAGAGAGTATGGAGGAGGTGAACGTATTCAGATATTTGGGAGTGGACGTGTCAGCGGATGGGTCTATGAAAGATGAGGTGAATCATAGAATTGATGAGGGAAAAAGAGTGAGTGGTGCACTTAGGAGTCTGTGGAGACAAAGAACTTTGTCCTTGGAGGCAAAGAGGGGAATGTATGAGAGTATAGTTTTACCAACGCTCTTATATGGGTGTGAAGCGTGGGTGATGAATGTTGCAGCGAGGAGAAGGCTGGAGGCAGTGGAGATGTCATGTCTGAGGGCAATGTGTGGTGTGAATATAATGCAGAGAATTCGTAGTTTGGAAGTTAGGAGGAGGTGCGGGATTACCAAAACTGTTGTCCAGAGGGCTGAGGAAGGGTTGTTGAGGTGGTTCGGACATGTAGAGAGAATGGAGCGAAACAGAATGACTTCAAGAGTGTATCAGTCTGTAGTGGAAGGAAGGCGGGGTAGGGGTCGGCCTAGGAAGGGTTGGAGGGAGGGGGTAAAGGAGGTTTTGTGTGCGAGGGGCTTGGACTTCCAGCAGGCATGCGTGAGCGTGTTTGATAGGAGTGAATGGAGACAAATGGTTTTTAATACTTGACGTGCTGTTGGAGTGTGAGCAAAGTAACATTTATGAAGGGATTCAGGGAAACCGGCAGGCCGGACTTGAGTCCTGGAGATGGGAAGTACAGTGCCTGCACTCTGAAGGAGGGGTGTTAATGTTGCAGTTTAAAAACTGTAGTGTAAAGCACCCTTCTGGCAAGACAGTGATGGAGTGAATGATGGTGAAAGTTTTTCTTTTTCGGGCCACCCTGCCTTGGTGGGAATCGGCCGGTGTGATAATAAAAAATATATATATATATATATATATATATATATATATATATATACATATATATATATATATACATATATATATATATATATATATATATATATATATATATATATATATATATATATATATATATATATATATATATATATATATATATATATATATATACATTGTACATAATTTACGCATTTACATGTTGTCGTTCCTCAGGATGAGCGACAATGGTACCGTCACTCCAGTGTTGTAAGTTACTATTGGAAGCACCACTGGCAGTACCATTCACGTCCTGTCCACCACCAGAACCCACAATACCCTTTAACACTTGGCTGACCCGCAGTCTTAACACCGGCCTCAGACCAGACACCGAATGCCGTCAGAATCATCACACACACACACACAAAAAGAAATTGCTGGCTGGAAAGTTTTATCTTCCAGAGAGTAACTCTGTTAAGTCCTTATAACCAGTTCCTTCTCATCCAATTTTTACAAGGCGGTAAAATAATTGTAGAAACCTTTTTGTTCCATCGATAGGATTTTTCTTAAGTGATCTCTGGAGGAAGTTTGATCAAATTCTAAAGAGCGGAAGAACTATGAAAACTTTTACTCTCCAGACTTGTGGTAACTTAATTTTCCTTCTTCTTTTTCACCAAACGTTTAATTCTGAGGTCAACGCTTCGCTCCAGTCATCGTAGCCACCAACAGACGTTTTTTCTACTTCTTTCTATCCAGTTATCGTGAACGTAAGATAAATAAGTAACACTTGGGTATCTTTATTGTTGAAGCGTTCGCCAACACAGTCAGACTAGGGCGATACTGGACATATTTATGTACTCCTCCTTTACCTTCAGCATAAATTGATAACTAATTAATGATAAATGAAGGTAAACAAAAGCAGTTTAAATGAGATGAGAGAGTTTAGAAAGTTTCATTGATGATTTCTAGTCCCTCCCACATGCTCCAGAATGCAGTTACTTAAACCACTGTCTGCAGTAAACGGAGTAATGAACGGGATTCAAACCGCGGTGCTGGTAAGTAGCGGACTCAAGGTTATACTACCCCACCATTGTTTTCTACCATATCAGGGAAGGTTGGCTCTTCACAAAGACATGAACGAAGATGTTGGAGTTTCATTTCCATTTTCATAGGAAATTTCTAAACTAGTATGAGTCATGTAACAACTGGGGTCATTCAGCTGTTGGGGCAGCTGAATGACGATTCGCCAGTCAGTGACTTCTTTAGTCCATTACAGAGATAAATGGTGGAAAACGAAAAGGAGATTAAGATAATATAATCAGTCCCTCAGTCTGGGGTCGATGTGTTCACTCCATCAGCTCCAGGCTGAGGGACTGATTACCTCAAATTCCTTTATATCAACCCCCATTAATCTCCGTACTGACGTAAGGAAGCCGCTAGTTATCGAAACGTTCCCACAGTAAAGAAAGCCAACTGTTGCACAAGTCTCATTCATCACAGATTTACATACCACATGCCATGAAACCGGACAGTATATCATCATGGATACTGGAAGAGGGACCCAAAGAACAGATGATAAAAATACCGAAAAGCTGGAACTCTCCAAATCTGGCACAACAAACATGGAAACAGACGAGAGGTCCTAACTGACAGATTAGTGTCACTTACATGAATGGTGTCCAGAATATAACGAGAAAGAGGTTGGCTGAGTGCCTCCAGAGGAGAGACGTTGTTACCAATGGATTTAAATTGAAGGAGGGGTAGAGATATGTTGCCATTTTGAACTGTAGCATCAGCACGCCTCTGGCAAGACAGTGATGGAGTGAGTGATGATGAAAGT
>NC_091345.1:24959764-24974764 GCF_038502225.1 Cherax quadricarinatus
ATGTTGTGTTAGATGTTGTGTTAGATGTTGTGTTAGTTGCTGTGTTAGTTGCTGTATCAGCTGCTGTGTTATATGTTGTGTTAGCTTCTGTGTTAACTTTGTGTTAGCTACTGCACTAACTTCTGTGTTAACCACTGTGTTAACTGATCATTTAACACTGTGTTAGCCACTGTCATAACTGCTGTGTTAACAGTGTTTGCCATTGTCTTAACTGCTGTGTTACACTGTGTTTGCCACTGTCTTAACTGCTGTGTTAACACTGTGTTTGCCACTGTCTTAACTGCTGTGTTAACACTGTGTTTGCCACTGTGTTAACTGCTGTGTTACGCGGTGTTAGCCACTGTTTTAACTGCTGTGTTAACACTGTGTTAGCCACTGTCTTAACTACTGTGTTAACAGTGTTTGCCATTGTCTTAACTGCTGTGTTACACTGTGTTAGCCACTGCCTTAGCTGCTGTGTTAACACTGTGTTTGCCACTGTCTTAACTGCTGTGTTAACACTGTGTTTGCCACTGTGTTAACTGCTGTATTAACACTGTGTTTGCCACTGTGTTAACTGCTGTGTTAACACTGTGTTTGCCACTGTGTTAACTGCTGTGTTACGCGATGTTAGCCACTGTTTTAACTGCTGTGTTAACACTGTGTTAGCCACTGTCTTAACTGCTGTGTTAACACTGTGTTTGTCACTGTGTTAACTGATGTGTTAGCCACTGTGTTAACAGTGTTAACGCTGTGTTAACTCTTCCTCCTTCACTGGGCCTGTTATTGTGTATACTCGAACACATTTCAATACTTATTTAACAGTGAATTGACGCACTTATAGTCTTGCATGCTACCCATCCTCTAGAACTAGTCAATAGTACTTGACATATAGGACTACCCACAGCACTACCATTAACCCCACGCCCTTCCCCTACTACCTATAACTTTGAGGTGGTCAGTCCCTCAGCTTGGAGGAGCGTCCAGTTCCTTGGTCACCATACACGTGAAGTTCCTTGGTCACCATACACGTGAAGTTCCTTGGTCACCATACATGTAAAGTTCCTTGGTCACCATACATGTAAAGTTCCTTGGTCACCATACATGTGAAGTTCCTTGGTCACCATACACGTGAAGTTCCTTGGTCACCATACATGTAAAGTTCCTTGGTCACCATACATGTGAAGTTCCTTGGTCACCATACACGTGAAGTTCCTTTGTCACAATACATATGAAGTTCCTTGGTCACCATACATGTGAAGTTCCTTGGTCACCATACACGTGAAGTTCCTTGGTCACCATACATGTAAAGTTCCTTGGTCACCATACATGTGAAGTTCCTTGGTCACCATACACGTGAAGTTCCTTTGTCACAATACATATGAAGTTCCTTGGTCACCATACATGTGAAGTTCCTTGGTCACCATACACGTGAAGTTCCTTGGTCACCATACATGTAAAGTTCCTTGGTCACCATACATGTGAAGTTCCTTGGTCACCATACACGTAAAGTTCCTTTGTCACAATACATATGAAGTTCCTTGGTCACCATACATGTGAAGTTCCTTGGTCACCATATACGTGAAGTTCCTTGGTCACCATACATGTGAAGTTCCTTGGTCACCATACATGTGAAGTTCCTTGGTCACCATACATGTGAAGTTCCTTGGTCACCATACACGTGAAGTTCCTTGGTCACCATACATGTGAAGTTGAAACATGAGAATTGTTCCTTTTATACTTGGACCAGCTGTTGTTGTTGTTATTGTAGGTTTGCCGGTACTTCCAGCCCGGGTCTTCTCCAGATGGCGACCCGGCGGTGGCCTCCCGGGCGGGGGGTGTCGTTCATCTTCTTCTTTCTTCTGTATTGTTTCTTGGGGCCCTCCGGATGGAGGGTGACTTCTTCTGTCTTGCGGTGACTCCCCAAGTGGGAAGTATCTTCTCGTTTGGTATCTTCAGCAGCATAGGAGGGCGGAGGCAGCAATTACAGGGTTCGTTTTGGAGCCTCACCCCAGCTTTAGCAGGCAGCAAAGTGTTGGGGGAACTTGTCTTCACGGTGATTGATCATTGATAGTCCTGCTAGGTGAGGGTACCGTCTTCGGCAGCTCCATTCTGGAGAGCCCTGAATTTCTTCCTTGTGGTGTAGTCGAGTGAAACAAAACGGTGACTTTTTGAGAGTAGGTTGATCAGGGATTCAGTGGAGAATGATCGAGTTGAGTCGCAAGTGAACTTGACTGTCCCGTTGTGGAGGCGTTGAATAATTTCTGGAGTGTACATTGCCTTCTCATTCTGGTTGGTTTTGTAGAAGTATACATAAGGCAAGCAATGGACTTTTTGTGAAGGAGTGGCGGTAGTACGTAGGGATGCATCCCAAGGCTCTTGTGTTTTAACCTTCTTGGCTGGTGGCTGAGACGATTGAGGTGAGGCGTCTGATTGGTCCGTTGTGACGGAGGTGGAAGCAGGTGCTGGTGAACTCTCATTGGTGGAATCGGTCGGCGTCTCAGTGGTCTCTGATTGGTCCATCTCTGTGTCGGGAGGAAGGTGTGGTAGCGGTGGAGCAGCGGTAATGTTGGAGACATTTGCAGTGGATTTTATGATCTCTGTGGAAGGTGGAGATGCAGGGAATGTGAAACCAGGCATGTTGTTGAGCTTGAAGAGTTCGTTGATGGTGGTGTTGAAGGAACCAGGTTCAGCTACATTCTGCACATGAGCATACATATTGCAGTAAAGAATCTTGGTGGAGTCGCCAGCAAGAGCTGGCGAGGAGGTGGTAGATGCAGCTTGCGTGGCTTGAAGAATCTTGGTAGTATCTGCTTGAAGCTTGGTAATAGCAGCATATGTAGTCGCTTGTGAAGTGGGTTTTTTTGTTGCTGGAGTTGTTTCTTAAGTATATCTCGTCTGGTTGGGCACTTGGCAGCAAGAGTCTGGTGATCATTCTTGCAGTTCAAGCATTTAGGTGGAGAGTCAGTAGTGCACGTCTTGAAGTCATGACCTTCATGGCCGCAGGTGGAGCAGAGCTTCTTATTCTTGGCAGGGCAGTCTTTGGTGGTATGTAGGTAAGAGTAACAGTTGAAACACTGTGGAATTTGATGGAATTTTTCTGCTTCGATGAAGGCTGAATTGATGTGGAAGTAGTGAATAGCCAGTCCCTCAGCGAGAGCTTTGGCTGCCATGTTGAAGTCACTGAAGGTGACCTTCAGCATGGAGGAGGCATTGGGTATTTTGGTAATGAATTCCACCTTGGCCCAAGGGTTCTGTGCTTCAATGGACGACTTGATTTTTTCGGTAGCCTGGGCAGCGATGAGCGTGTCGAGTCACTTGAGGAACACAGTTCTTCTGGCCCTCAGAGCTGGGGAAGTCAAGACAATAAATCCCTGATCTCGTAGAGTGGTTGTAGCAGTGGTGGTAATGAGTTTTTCAGCCTCGGTGTCGTCAGTACAGACGACAACGAAGGCCTCTTTGAGGCATTCGTTGACTTGCAGTCTGCCACTGACGACAGCTGCAAGTGCTAGCTTGGAAGAGTCATTGACTGTTCCACTCTCTGGTTTGATCTTTACCCTGTTCGAGAAGTGCATCGTGACGTGTGGTCTGCTACGCTGTAAAAAGAGTGTGTTCTGTCTGAGTGTGACCAGCTGTGAGGTCCCAGTATAAAAATAGTGGGCTCTGCCTCCTATGATGCTACCTCCACTCCACACCTCACCTCTGACTCGAGCATAAAAGACTCGGGTCTCATCTCATGGCTTGGAGGCTGGTGGGGAGATGGTATCATCTTAACCTCTCCACTTCACTGTAACTTTAACCCTGGCCTGTCAACTTGTATTGATGCACACACCAACCCTTCCTCCCTCTCACACACCTGAAATACGCACACTAGCAGGACTAGAAAACACACACACACACACACACACACACACACACACACACACACACACACACACACACACACACACACACACACACACACACACACACACACACAGCCCTGGAGGAGCAAGTGGAGATTTTGTTGACTAGTCAAACACTGAAAATCGATACTGACGGAGCTCTAAGTAAGAGAGGAATTGCTGGAGCGTACGTAGAGTCTGACGCATGTAGAGCAGCTGAGTGCGGAATGTACGTAGTGTCTAATTGTAGAGTACGTCAGCAAAGTGTATAACGCATGTAGAGTATCTCAGGAGTGTTAGACGTATGTAGAGCAGCTGAACATAGAGAATGACGCATGTAGAGCAGCTCATTGTGGAGTGTACATACAGTCTGACGAGCTAAGCATTGACAGACTTGCCTACCTGCTGGTTGAGCACGGTGCACTCTCTCTGGCCTCTGCTTTGCCATTGTCACCGTGGTGTACACATATCATTATTCTATCTGTACATATTGTACATAGAGTACATATCTGTATATAGTGGGTGAACGCAAAATATACATTATAATCTACTGCTGAGTTTGTTTGTTACAATTCCCATTACGACCAGGTCTCACAGGTCATTCATTACCTGTGTTCGTAATATAGAGCAACCGAAAGTAGTCTCACGCATGTAGAGCAACTGAACGTAGAGTTTGACGCATAAAGAGCAGTTCAGCGTAGAGTATGCAAGGAGTCTGATGCAACGAGGGCATTTAAGTATAGCAACAGTTTGCTTGAACATGCCAGGGCGTGAATCTGACTTTTCCAGGTGCAGACTCCACGAACAACAAGAAGAAACAGGGAAATAATTAACCAAGCAGCTGGTACTAAGAAAGAGTAATAAACCAGGAATGTCGATGAGAGAGATGGGTGTAGAAGAGAGAGGAAGTGAGTCTGGGTATCATATATATATATATATATATATATATATATATATATATATATATATATATATATAAATATATATATATATATATATATATATATATATATATATGTATATAAATATTTTTTTTTTTCAACAAGTCGGCCGTCTCCCACCGAGGCAGGGTGACCCAAAAAAGAAAGAAAATCCCCAAAAAGAAAATACTTTCATCATCATTCAACACTTTCACCACACTCACACATTATCACTGCTTTTGCAGAGGTGCTCAGAACACAACAGTTTAGAAGCATATACGTATAAAGATACACAACATATCCCTCCAAACTGCCAATATCCCAAACCCCTCCTTTAAAGTGCAGGCATTGTACTTCCCATTTCCAGGACTCAAGTCCGACTATATGAAAATAACCGGTTTCCCTGAATCCCTTCACTAAATATTACCCTGCTCACACTCCAACAGATCGTCAGGTCCCAAGTATCATTCGTCTCCATTCATTCCTATCTAACACGCTCATGCACGCTTGCTGGAAGTCCAAGCCCCTTGCCCACAAAACCTCCTTTACCCCTCTTTCTAACCCTTTCGAGGACGACCTCTACCCCTCCTTCCTTCCCCTATAGATTTATATGCTTTCCATGTTATTCTACTTTGTTCCATTCTCTCTAAATGACCAAACCACCTCAACAACCCCTCTTCAGCCCTCTGACTAATGCTTTTATTAACTCCACACCTTCTCCTAATTTCCACACTCCGAATTTTCCGCATAATATTTACACCACACATTGCCCTTAGACAGGACATCTCCATTGCCTCCAACCGTCTCCTCGCTGCTGCATTTACCACCCAAGCTTCACATCCATATAAGAGTGATGGTACTACTATACTTTCATACATTCCCTTCTTTGCCTCCATAGATAACGCTTTTTGACTCCACATATACCTCAACGCACCACTCACCTTTTTTCCCTCATCAATTCTATGATTAACCTCATCCTTCATAAACCCATCCGCCGACACGTCAACTCCCAAGTATCTGAAAACATTCACTTCTTCCATACTCCTCCTCCCCAATTTGATATCCAATTTTTCTTTATCTAAATCATTTGATACCCTCATCACCTTACTCTTTTCTATGTTCACTTTCAACTTTCTACCTTTACACACATTCTCAAACTCATCCACTAAGCTTTGCAATTTTTCTTTAGAATCTCCCATAAGCACAGTATCATCAGCAAAAAGTAACTATGTCAGTTACCATTTTGAATTTGATTCCCCATAATTTAATCCCACCCCTCTCCCGAACACCCTAGCATTTACTTCCTTTACAACCCCATCTATAAATATATTAAACAACCATGGTGACATTACACATCCCTGTCTAAGACCTACTTTTACCGAGAAGTATTTTCCCTCTCTTCTACATACCCTAACCTGAGCCTCACTATCCTCATAAAAGCTCTTTACAGCATTTAGTAACTTACCACCTATTCCATATACTTGCAACATCTGCCACATTGCTCCTCTATCCACTCTATCATATGCCTTTTTTAAATCCATAAATGCAATAAAAACTTCCCTACCTTTATCTAAATACTGTTCACATATATGCTTCAATGTAAACACTTGATCTACACATCCCCTACCCACTCTGAAGCCTCCCTGCTCATCCGCAATCCTACATTCTGTCTTACCTCTAATTCTTTCAATTATAACCCTACCGTATACTTTTCCTGGTATACTCAGTAAACTTATTCCTCTATAATTTTTACAATCTCTCTTGTCCCCTTTCCCTTTATATAAAGGGACTATACATGCTCTTTGCCAATCCCTAGGTACCTTCCCCTCTTTCATACATTTATTAAACAAAAGTACCAACCACTCCAACACTATATCTCCCCCTGCTGTTAACATTTCTGTCATGATCCCATCAGTTCCAGCTGCTTTACCCCCTTTCATTCTACGTAATGCCTCACGTACCTCCACCACACTTACATTCTGCTCTTCTTCACTCCTAAAAGTTGGTATACCTCCCTGGCCAGTGCATGAAATTACCGCCTCCCTTTCTTCCTCAACATTTAAAAGTTCCTCAAAATATTCTCGCCATCTACCTAATACCTCCATCTCCCCATCTACTAACTCCCCTACTCTGTTTTTAACTGACAAATCCATACTTTCCCTAGGCTTTCTTAACTTGTTTAACTCACTCCAAATTTTTTTCTTATTTTCATTAAAATTTCTTGACAATGCCTCTCCCACTCTTTCATCTGCTCTCCTTTTGCACTCTCTCACCACTCTCTTCACCTTTCTTTTACTCTCCATATACTCTGCACTTCTTATAACACTTCTGCTTTGTAAAAACCTCTCGTAAGCTACCCTTTTCTCTTTTATCACACCCTTTATTTCATCATTCCACCAATCACTCCTCTTTCCTCCTGCCCCCACCCTCCTATAGCCACAAACTTCTGCCCCACATTCTAATGCTGCATTTTTTAAAACTATTCCAACCCTCTTCAACACCCCCACTACTCATCTTTGCACTAGCCCACCTTTCTGCCAATAGTCGCTTATATCTCGCCCGAACTTCCTCCTCCCTTAGTTTACAAACTCTCACCTCCCTCTTACTTGTTGTTGCCACCTTCCTCTTTTCCCATCTACCTCTTACTCTAATTGTAGCTACAGCTAAATAATGATCCGATATATCAGTTGCCCCTCTATAAACATGTACATCCTGGAGCCTACCCATCAACCTTTTATCCACCAATACATAATCTAACAAACTACTTTCATTACGTGCTACATCATACCTTGTATATTTATTTATCCTCTTTTTCATAAAATATGTATTACTTATTACCAAATTTCTTTCTACACATAGCTCAATTACAGGCTCCCCATTTACATTTACCTCTGACACCCCAAATTTACCTACTACTCCCTCCATAACATTTTTACCCACTTTAGCATTGAAATCCCCAACCACCATTTCTCTCACACTTGATTCAAAACTCCCCACGCATTCACTCAACATTTCTCAGAATCTCTCTCTCTCCTTTACACTTCTCTCTTCTCCAGGTGCATACACGCTTACTATAACCCACTTTTCACATCCAATCTTTATTTTACTCCACATAATCCTTGAATTTATACATTTGTAGTCCCTCTTTTCCTGCCATAGCTTATCCTTCGACATTATTGCTACTCCTTTAGCTCTAACTCTTTTTGAAACCCCTGACCTAATCCCATTTATTCCTCTTCATTGAAACTCTCCCACCCCCTTCAGCTTTGTTTCACTTAAAGCCAGGACATCCAGCTTCTTCTCATTCATAACATCCACAATCATCTCTTTCTTATCATTTGCACAACATCCACCCACATTCAGACTTCCCACTTTGACAATTTTCTTCTTCTTATTCTTTTTAGTAATCTTTACAGGAAATGGGGTTACTAGCCCATTGTTCCCGGCGTTTTAGTTGACTTTTACAACACGCATGGCTTACGGAGGAAAGATTCTTATTCCACTTTCCCATGGATATAAAAGGAAAAGTAATAAGACCAAGAACTATTAAGATAAAATCAAAGAAAACTCAGATGAGTGTGTATAAATAAACGTGTGTAGTGTGACCTAAGTGTAAGTAGAAGTAGCAAGACATGCCTGTAATCTTGCATATTTATGAGACAGACAAAAGACACCAGCAATCCTAACATCATGTAAAACAATTACAGGCTTTCGTTTTACACTCACTTGGCAGGACGGTAGTACCTCCCTGGGTGGTTGCTGTCTACCAACCTACTACCTATATACTACTATATACTAATATATATATATATATATATATATATATATATATATATATATATATATATATATATATATATATATATATATTAATGAGAGACAATACAAAAGATTTATTGTCTGAAGCAGATAGAAACTAGAGTTTGCAAGTCTTGAAAAAAGTTGATTAACTTGGGCAGAAGGATTAAGGTAACGTGGTACTCAAAATTGTGGTGGATGACCAATTTCACACATACGAGTTGCAAAGACCAACACTGCAATGAAGATGTTGCAGTGATAGGAGAGTGCGCTACAGACGAGGGCAGTTACATTGAGAATGTCAGAGAGTTGAAGGATAGAGAGGTCGAAATTTTATTCCGCTATCTGGCAAATGGGACTGTCTATCATGAGATACTGGCAGTGTCAGCCACCTTGAGATAACTCTGGATAATTCTGCGTTATCGAGAGAAAACTGATCGTTCATGAATGATGATTCACAGATGACTATGAGAAATCGTGGTTTGAGTAACAACAGTTTATTGATGAATAAGACGTGAGAGAGAGAGAATGAGAGAGAAAGAGAGAGAGAGAGAGAGAGAGAGAGAGAGAGAGAGAGAGAGAGAGAGAGAGAGAGAGAGAGAGAGAGAGAGAGAGAGAGAGAGAGAGAGGTCTTCATGAAGATACCCAGGTGAAGCAGCTACGTCTTATTCACCATCTTATCGACAATGTATACCATAAAAGTGAGCAAACACCATGTTATTGCAACCACCAAGGTCGGTGCTCCTTTGTCACCATTGTAGCGTGGTGGGAAGAAGGCAGTCACCTCTGAAAGATTGTAAAGTTCCAAATAGCAGATTGTGTAGAGGAATTTGCAGGTTCGGTATCCTGAACACAGAGCAATAGAGGAACTTTTTCCTATTTGCCGAAGACAAGACAAAGCCAACAAAGGACAAAGCTGTGTGAAGATTCAACAGTCACTCGCAACGCAGATTTTTTTTCACCAGGGATTACATCAGACGAGGAAGTGAACAAGGAACCAATATGGAGGAACTCTGCTTCTCACAGCACATGCTAGTTATCACATCAGAAAGGAAAATTAACCTTTTACATCTGCAGAAGCCTCGGTATGAAGCAGAAACACATGAGGTGTGAGTTTAAGACCGGCATGTCCTTACCTGTGGGTCCTTACCTGCATGTCCTTACCTGTGGGTCCTTACCTGTGTGTTCTTACCTATGTGTCCTTAACTGTATGTCCGTACCTGTGCGTCCTTACCTGTGCGCCTTTATCAACTGCAGCTTGACGGTATCCCCATGCCGTCAACCCTTTACAAAGGAAGCAGCTGATAGGTGGATCAAGACGACGCTCCTTGTGGAGATGTTGACCTGCTAAGGGTTTGGCTAATTGCAAATTCTCTTTGTTCTCAACGACTGTGTTGCAAGTGTTGATAAGAGATGACAGCCAAACACTTCAGCTTGTCTCCATGGTTGGTTAATTAAGCCCTAATATATTTCATGATGTGGTCAGGTGTATTACCATGCGTGACACGACTGCTTCAAACTATCAACTCCGGAGGCGCACTCATGGTCATAATTGAGAATTATTATGTCTAGCCCCCTACCTCCACCTCTCTCTCTCTCTCTCTCTCTCTCTCTCTCTCTCTCTCTCTCTCAGATTTTGTGGGCAAGAAAGAGAAACAAAACACTTAAAAAAATACACAATAGACAACTTTAAATAAATAAGAGCTAAATAAATACTGATAAACAAACATGCAGACAAAACATTATATATAATAAAACTCACAATAATAAGGAAAAATATGCAATAAAGATAAAGCATTACCAGTGATACAGAGGAAGAATTAGACACTTACGCGACAATGAAGATTCCCAGTATTGTCGATTTTCCAAGACATTTACAGCACAGTAAGAGAGTGGAGGGTGACGTAAGGACTGACCAGGGACACAGTCTATATGTAACAGACAAGAGAAAAGAAAATAGGGAGACTAGGTCACTAGAACACCTCCCTTGTTAGTAAGGTACTTGACTCAGTCCTGACGCTTATCCAAGAGCAAAGGGGAGTAACAAAGGACCAAAGCCCAAATGCCTTCGCCCTAATATGAACATCAAGACAGAAATTGCGAAGTTTTTTCCCCGCAGTGTCAGACCTGTCGAAGAATTTGCAGCATCTGCGGGAGGCTCACACCTGATTAGCCCTGTAAAGAAACTGAAGAAAATTCCAAAGTTGGTTAAGAAGTGTAGTTAGAGAATAAAAGGGAGTGAACATTGTGACCTTAGAGAGGAGAAGGACCACAGAGGATATCATAGAAAGTTACGAGATACTCGGAGGAATTTATAGAGCAATGACAGACGGACGGAAATTCGAGGATCGGGAACAAAGGAGCATCAATGATAATTCAAGAAACATTTGAGGGACAGGAACGTCGAGAAATACTTTCTGCTTAAAGATGGTGGGAGAGGGAATTGAGCGAGACTGAATGTCGGTGGGAGCAAAATCCAGACTCACTTTTAAAGGTTAATTGAGTCCACGGGTCCGTCAGTTTGTGAAGTGGGTGACTTTTAGTTAGGAAAAAAGAATAAAAGGTTAAACTGGAGACACCACAACCAAAAGTAGGTGAAATAAGTATGCATGAGTAGAAACATTTAAAATGGGCAAAGTTAAAATGGATGACGGTAGATATAACAAGAAAGATGTGAATAAGCGTGTACAGTAGACAGGGATATATGGTTATGAGTGGCTGGTCGTCTGAAAACAGAGTATATCAGGTCATGAGTGGCTGGTCGTCTGAAGACAGAGTATATCAGGTCATGAGTGGCTGGTCGTCTGAAGACAGAGTATATCAGGTCATGAGTGGCTGGTCGTCTGAAAACAGAGTACATCAGGTCATGAGTGGCTGGTCGTCTGAAGACAGAGTATATCAGGTCATGAGTGGCTGGTCGTCTGAAGACAGAGTATATCAGGTCATGAGTGGCTGGTCGTCTGAAGACAGAGTATATCAGGTCATGAGTGGCTGGTCGTCTGAAGACAGAGTATATCAGGTCATGAGTGGCTGGTCGTCTGAAAACAGAGTACATCAGGTCATGAGTGGCTGGTCGTCTGAAGACAGAGTATATCAGGTCATGAGTGGCTGGTCGTCTGAAGACAGAGTATATCAGGTCATGAGTGGCTGGTCGTCTGAAGACAGAGTATATCAGGTCATGAGTGGCTGGTCGTCTGAAGACAGAGTATATCAGGTCATGAGTGGCTGGTCGTCTGAAAACAGAGTACATCAGGTCATGAGTGGCTGGTCGTCTGAAGACAGAGTATATCAGGTCATGAGTGGCTGGTCGTCTGAAGACAGAGTATATCAGGTCATGAGTGGCTGGTCGTCTGAAGACAGAGTACATCAGGTCATGAGTGGCTGGTCGTCTGAAGACAGAGTACATCAGGTCATGAGTGGCTGGTCGTCTGAAGACAGAGTATATCAGGTCATGAGTGGCTGGTCGTCTGAAGACAGAGTATATCAGGTCATGAGTGGCTGGTCGTCTGAAGACAGAGTATATCAGGTCATGAGTGGCTGGTCGTCTGAAGACAGAGTATATCAGGTCATGAGTGGCTGTTCGTCTGAAGACAGAGTACATCAGGTCATGAGTGGCTGGTCGTCTGAAGACAGAGTATATCAGGTCATGAGTGGCTGGTCGTCTGAAGACAGAGTATATCAGGTCATGAGTGGCTGGTCGTCTGAAAACAGAGTACATCAGGTCATGAGTGGCTGGTCGTCTGAAGACAGAGTATATCAGGTCATGAGTGGCTGGTCGTCTGAAGACAGAGTATATCAGGTCATGAGTGGCTGGTCGTCTGAAGACAGAGTATATCAGGTCATGAGTGGCTGGTCGTCTGAAGACAGAGTATATCAGGTCATGAGTGGCTGGTCGTCTGAAGACAGAGTATATCAGGTCATGAGTGGCTGGTCGTCTGAAGACAGAGTACATCAGGTCATGAGTGGCTGGTCGTCTGAAGACAGAGTATATCAGGTCATGAGTGGCTGGTCGTCTGAAAACAGAGTACATCAGGTCATGAGTGGCTGGTCGTCTGAAGACAGAGTATATCAGGTCATGAGTGGCTGGTCGTCTGAAGACAGAGTATATCAGGTCATGAGTGGCTGGTCGTCTGAAGACAGAGTACATCAGGTCATGAGTGGCTGGTCGTCTGAAGACAGAGTACATCAGGTCATGAGTGGCTGGTCGTCTGAAGACAGAGTATATCAGGTCATGAGTGGCTGGTCGTCTGAAGACAGAGTATATCAGGTCATGAGTGGCTGGTCGTCTGAAGACAGAGTATATCAGGTCATGAGTGGCTGGTCGTCTGAAGACAGAGTATATCAGGTCATGAGTGGCTGTTCGTCTGAAGACAGAGTACATCAGGTCATGAGTGGCTGGTCGTCTGAAGACAGAGTATATCAGGTCATGAGTGGCTGGTCGTCTGAAGACAGAGTATATCAGGTCATGAGTGGCTGGTCGTCTGAAGACAGAGTATATCAGGTCATGAGTGGCTGGTCGTCTGCAGACTAAGTCACTGGTTTTAATGAACGCGACAACTCCTGATAGGTACACTAAAAGCAGTATTGGACTCACGTGTGTGGACGCAGCCAGTAACGTGGCGAGTGGTCCAGCCAGTTGACAAATGAGTGTGGTAACCAGCTCGTCTTCCAGTGTCAGAAACTTATATGTCCTTCACAGGCTCATATGTCCTTCATAGGATATATGAGTCTGTGCATATATATCCATCACAGGCTATTGCAATTCCTAAGCAAATATACCAGTAGAGAGGTATGAGTGGGACTTACAATAATAATAATAATAATAATAATAATAATAATAATAATAATAATAATAATAATAATAATAATAATAATAATAATAATAATAATAATAATAATAATAATAATATCTTTATTTGTTACAAGTACATGTACAAGGTATACAGATCATATCTGACATCAATGACATACTGCTATATACAAAGGTGCTTGTTATGCAGAGCATTTCCCGCAAATTAGGTCAGTTTTGTCCCAGTATGCAACCCACACCAGTCGACTAACACCCAGGTACCCATTCTACTGAAGGGTGAACATAGACAACCGGTGTTAAGAAACACGCCCAATGTTTCTACCTTCGCTGGGAATCCAACCCAGACCCTCGCCGTGTGAAGCGAGAGTTTCAGCCACCAGGCCACGGATCACGGCCAAATATCCCACTGGTTCACTAACAGTGAGACGACCCGGCCTCTTGGAACGTGACTACGCAGAAGTATAAGAGATAATGTGGGTAGTGAGTAAGGTTTTAAAGTGGGTGTACTCTATCCTCTCTTGACGCCGTAAAAGGGTTTGTAAAGTAAGAAGAAATTCGGGAGATTTTCGGTAATCCTGGATCCGTATTTCCCCTTCAGTCTGTATATAAATAAGACACACAAAGTCGGTTATGGCATTTTATTGCCCAGACGCCTCGCCCACCTGAGACTTTATCAATTCACACACAGAACAACAAGACCGTTCCCCGTCGGCAGTTCTATTCTGGCTCTGTGTTGCCTGTCTGGGCTGTACCCCAGCTTTGTGTTCCGTGCTTGTGCTCTCTGCGCAGGCACTCCCTCATACGATGTTCGGCTGGAAAGCATTCCTATCCGACTTTATCAGCCCATAAAGTTCGAGACTCAGTGTTGGAATGATATAAGTTGATTTCGTCTGTGAATCACAGGACGCCGTTGCTCGATGAGAAATATCTCAGCTTCTCAGGAACACGAGACTTAGCAACCAGAGACACGATTTTACACTGAGTATGTGTGAGGAAGGAAGAGATATAATCTGGTTATCATGAGGTAAGAAACCTATAATCTGGTTATCCTGGAGTGGGTAAATTTAACCTGATTATCCTACAGTGGAAAAAAATATAACCTGTGTAGCTTAAGATAAGCAAAAGAGGGGCCAGGTTATGAAGGGTTAGGCAAAGAGAGAACTGGCTATCTTGAGATAGGTATAGGGTTTTCTAGCTATCTTTGGATAGGTAACGAGAGACTTGGTTAATCTGAGATCAGGTTATCACAGCTTGCGTAAAGACACGCAAGCAAACTCTAAAACATATTTATTAAAAAATGTTTCTGCCCTGGCACCTTGATCAGGGTCCCAGGACCCAAAACCTAATCTAACAAACATGTCTTAGCAACTTTTCACAAGTTTTCTTCGTTACAATGGAATAGATTAAGAGGGATCTTGATTATCCTGGGATATCGGAAGAAGGAGAGGTTATCCCGTGTAAATCAGACATAATAGCGAAAAAATTTCCGATTTACGAATAACTACAAGCAAAATGAAGCAGGGAGACTGGCCCAAGAACAAGAAAACACACTGATGTCTCAGGTGAGACCAAATCATCGACTCTGATTGTCAGAGCAGATACTGGATGC
>NC_091345.1:24979764-24989551 GCF_038502225.1 Cherax quadricarinatus
ACAGACATGAGGCACTAAACTACAGACCTGTATCACTAACGTGTATAGTATGCAAGGTCATGGAGAAGATCATCAGGAGGAGAGTGGTGGAGCACCTGGAAAGAAACAAGTGTATAATTGACAACCAGCACGGTTTCAGGGAAGGAAAATCCTGTGTCACAAACCTACTAGAGTTTTATGACAAGGTGACAGAAGTGAGACAAGAGAGAGAGGGGTGGATCGACTGCATATTTTTGGACTGCAAGAAGGCCTTCGACACAGTTCCTCATAAGAGGTTACTGCAAAAGCTAGAGGATCAGGCACACATAACAGGAAAGGCACTGCAATGGATCAGAGAATACCTGTCAGGGAGGCAACAACGAGTCATGGTACGCGACGAGGTGTCAGAGTGGGCGCCTGTGACAAGCGGGGTTCCACAGGGGTCAGTCCTAGGACCTGTGCTGTTCTTGGTATATGTGAACGACATAACTGAAGGGATAGACTCAGAAGTGTCCTTGTTTGCAGATGATGCGAAGTTAATGAGAAGAATCAAATCGGATGAGGATCAGGCAGGACTACAAAGAGACCTGGACAGGCTACAAGCCTGGTCCAGCAACTGGCTCCTTGAATTTAACCCTGCCAAATGCAAAGTCATGAAGATTGGGGAAGGGCAAAGAAGACCGCAGACACAATATAGTTTAGATGGCCAAAGACTGCAAACCTCACTCAAGGAAAAAGACCTGGGGGTGAGTATAACACCGAGCATATCTCCTGAGGCGCACATCAATCAGATAACTGCTGCAGCATACGGGCGCCTGGCAAACCTACGGATAGCGTTCCGATACCTCAGTAAGGATTCGTTTAAGACTCTGTATACCATTTATGTCAGGCCCATACTGGAGTATGCAGCACCAGTTTGGAATCCACACCTAGTCAAGCACGTCAAGAAATTAGAGAAAGTGCAAAGGTTTGCAACAAGACTAGTCACAGAGCTACGGGGATTGTCCTACGAAGAAAGGTTGAGGGAAATCGGCCTGACAACACTGGAGGACAGGAGGGTCAGGGGAGACATGATAACGACATATAAAATACTGCGCGGAATAGACAAGATGGACAAAGACGGGATGTTCCAGAGAAGGGACACAGACACAAGAGGTCACAATTGGAAGTTGAAGACTCAGATGAATCAAAGGGATGTTAGGAAGTATTTCTTCAGTCATAGAGTAGTCAGGCCGTGGAATAGCCTAGAAACTGACGTAGTGGAGGCGGGAACCATACATAGTTTTAAGGCGAGGTATGATAGAGCTCATGGGGCAGGGAGAGAGAGGACCTAGTAGCAATCAGCGAAGAGGCGGGGCCAGGAGCTGTGACTCGACCCCTGCAACCACAAATAGGTGAGTACACACGCAGACAGAGTATAGGCTAGGTGGACAAAGACTACAGACCTCACTCAGGGAGAAAGACCTTGGGGTGACCATAACACCGAGCACGTCACCGGAGGCACACATCAACCAAATAACTGCTGCAGCATACGGGAGCCTGGCAAACCTGAGAATAGCGTTCCGATACCTTAATAAGGAATCGTTCAAGACACTGTACACTGTGTATGTGAGGCCCATACTGGAGTATGCAGCACCAGTCTGGAACCCAAACCTGGTCAAGCACGTCAAGAAGTTAGAGAAAGTACAAAGGTTTGCAACAAGACTAGTCCCAGGGCTCAAGGGAATGTCGTACGAGGAATGGTTGAGGGAAATCGGGCTGACGACACTGGAGGACAGAAGGGTCAGGGGAGACATGATAACGACATACATGATGCTACGGGGAATAGAAAAAGTGGACAGAGACAGGATGTTCCAGAGAGGGGACACAGAAACAAGGGGTCACAATTGGAAGCTGAAGACTCAGACGAGTCACAGGGACGTTAGGAAGTATTTCTTCAGTCACAGAGTCGTCAGGAAGTGGAATAGCCTAGCAAGTGAAGTAGTGGAGGCAGGAACCATACATAGTTTTAAGAAGAGGTATGCCAAAGCTCAGGAAGCAGATATGGAGAGGACCTTGTAGCGATCAGTGAAGAGGCGGGGCCAGGAGCTGAGTCTCGACCCCTGCAACCACAATTAGGTGAGTACACACACACACACACACACACACACACACACACACACACACACACACACACACACACACACACACACACACACACACACACACACACACACACACACAGACGGTGAATCAAGACATTAATATGCTAGAACCGTCTCAACGAACAGGGAATTTACTCTGAGTCTCGAAGAAAAGACAGATTACGAGAGAATCTCACTTTAATCCTTTATATTTCTACACATTGCATTAATGTTACTAGTAACGACATGTTGATGCGCAAGACAAATACGCAACACTTCCTTAAATTTATGATGTAAAGTTTCGTCTGCGTAGCAGACTTTTCCAGGTGAATGCAAAGGTAATATTTAAACAGGATTCAGTTTTCTAAGTGGAGAGTTAAGTTTAAGGTTTTCAGTCCTTCAGTCTTGTAGTTATTCAGAAGTGTTCAGTCCCACTGATTGGTTGCATACTTCTAATACGTGTACAAAACACTGATATATACCTGGAAAGATACATACCTGGCAAGATACATAATTGAACGATACTTGACGTAGTCTAAGGCGTTTTGTGACACATTTGATTTTTTTCTCTCAATAAGGAAATAAATGAGATAATTACAGTGTTATTTTGTAAATTATATTGTTTCCCTTTCACTGATATTCTGATCCGAACTGAGGGGGAAAATTTGCAAATATCCATGTGACCCCCCTCAGGGTTTAGCGCGTCACATCATTATGACAATATTGGGCGGAGCAGTGGTACCATATTGTTGCTATGGTACACACCTTTATAATACCGTATAACATTGTGGCATGCTACGATTACATTACATTTTATTCAGCGTATGTCACACTCCCATATAGGCTGCCTCCCAACCAGCTAACCGGGTGTTGTGGGTTTATCGATCAATAGGGTACCCGAATCAATAGGGTAAGCGAATTGACAGACTTTCCTGGGATGTTGGTCGAGCACGGTGCACTCTCTCTGGCTTCTGCTTCTGCCGTCCTTAGGCACCGTGTGATATACTTAATATTCCATCTCTGTACATAGTGTACATGAGTATACATACTTGTATATATTTGGTAATATGTCATATACTGTTGTTGAGGTTTGTTTGATTCACTTTGAACCCTGTTACAACCAGGTCGTAGGAATACTATACCATTATATAACGTGTGTAGAGGTGTGTAGTAGTAGTAGTAGTAGTAGTAGTAGTAGCAGCAGTAGTAGTAGTAGTAGTAGTAGTAGTAGTAGTAGTACTAGTAGTACTAGTAGTAGCAGTAGTAGTAGTAGTAGTAGTAATAGTAGTAGTAGTAGTAGTAGTGGTTGTAGTAGTAGTAGTAGTAGTAATAGTAGTAGCAGTAGTAGTAGTGGTAGTAGTAGTGGTTGTAGTAGTAGTAGTATTAATAGTAGTAGCAGTAGTAGTAGTAGTAGTAGGTTGTAGTAGTAGTAGTAGGCTGTAGTAGTAGTAGTAGTAGTTGTAGTAGTAGTAGTACTAGTAGTAGCAGTAGTAGTAGTAGTAGTAGTAGTAGTAGTAGTGGTTGTAGTAGTAGTAGTACTAGTAGTAGTAGTAGTAGTAGTAGTAGTAGTAGTACTAGTAGTAGCAGTAGTAGTAGTAATTACAGCTGTCAAGGGCACTACTCGATAGACACTTAGCCTGTTGTGTTTAGATCGAGTCTGTGTGTGTGAGTGTATATATAACAAAACAAACAATTAAAACTGAGGTGTTTTAAATCGGCCCAAAAGTGTAAACCGTTGAAATCAATTCACAAATCCCTGAAAATACATCAAATCTTTGAATTAATAAGACTTTAAAGGCATTAAATTTCCCATAATTAACGCCAATACACCATTAATTACAGTGTTGTGATGGCGCTGATGATGATACACACGCAAGCAAAGACCAACAAAAATTTTCGTCCTTAATTACCAATTAATTTATACCTACAAAATGTGAAAAATTGGTTCGACATTTTTTGTCAAAACACAGACGTTGAATGCGAGTTTTTGTAGCCTGAAAATAATGAATAATACATCTTTCTATACGGCACACTACCAGGAATTCTATTCCCCTACAGAATTCAATGGATCAGTTCAGAATTTCAATTTATTAATAATACGCCTAGTTTAAGCACCAAAAGTGGGAGTTATTAGGTTTAAAACCTGTCGACTAGGCAATGTTCATTGAAGCTGTATATTACTGTATATTACCACAAGCACAGGTGGGAAAAACTCATTGTATATTTCCAATATATATATATATATATATATATATATATATATATATATATATATATATATATATATATATATATATATATATATATATATATATATATATATATATATATATATATATATATATATATATATATGCAAAACAACCACTCTGAAAGAATAGAGAAATTCCAAGCGCTTTCGTGACTACTCACATTATCAAGGAACTATCAAGTTCCTTGATAATGTGAGTAGGCACGAAAGCGCTTGGAATTTCTCTATTCTTTCAGAGTGGTTGTTTTGCATATTCTGAAATCACCTGTTTACTGTGATCTTATTGCATATATATATATATATATATATATATATATATATATATATATATATATATATATATATATATATATATATATATATCCAATAAGATCACAGTAAACAGGTGATTTTAAAATATGCAAAGCAACCACTGTGAAAGAGTAGTGAAATTCCAAGCGTTTTCGTGACTACTCAAATGTCGTGCCGAATAGGTAAAATTGGCAAGAACTCATTTGAAATTAAGTCCTTTCTAGAATTTTCTCTTATACGTTTCAAGATATATTTTTTCATTTAGGTTTATGTAAAAATTAATAATTTTGTACCAAAAGAACCTTAGAAAACTTAATCTTATTATAAAAAACGCAATTTAATTTAGCCTAATCCAACTAGATATATTTTAGATAAGTTCACAATAATTTAATGAGAAGAAAACACAATGAAATATATTTTTTTCGTAAGGTTCAGAATGATTTTTGCAAAATTAATTGTTCCTCCTGTGACGTATTTCAGTTGTTCTCCTGGACATCCAACCAAGTTCGCAAATAATTGGTATTCCAGAGAATAAAAAGGCAGAATGTAGTGACAGTAACAATGCACAGATAACTAGCACGACGTTGCGGTCCCACTTGGAAAATTAACTAGTCTCCTGTGTGCTGGTTATTTGTGTGTAATTTACATACTAAGTACAAGAGTTAGATATACCAAAAGTAGCGTCTGCTTCACACACACATTTACTATAGTTGCAGAAAAAAGAATTTATGGATTCTGTGCAGGTTAAAGACTGGTGTCTGTCATGTCATGAGAAGACGCAGTACTATCAAGAACGCCTGTCGTCTGAGTAAACAATCTCAACTCCTAGTCTTCTCTTTCGGCTTCGGCTTGATCGTTGTCAACAAACTTCACATGGTCCAAGTGGGCTTTTTGAGAGTCCCACTAACAATATCTAGGACTTGGAGCTTATTCCCTCCTTACTGTCTCAGAACTCGATACGTAGCAATGAATTTACAGACCAACTTGGGCATTCCAAGTCCCTGGCCATGATTCTGTCACATTACTTTACCTCCTGCTGCCACCTCTCTCTCGGTAGCAGCGTGAGAATTAGCAAAGGCAGCAGTTGCTTTTCATGGGATTTTCTTGGTCTCTCCCTAAGATAAATTCAGAGTTTCGAGTCATGTTCTCACTATGATCAAGAGGATTTAAGCTCCACTACTGAGGAGAAAGTGAGGTTTCACGCGGTAATCGCTGATTATGTCCATACAGTGCCAGATATGGTGTGTCTCCTGCTGCATCATTCCTGGTAAAAGTGTTAATACTGATCAAAGTCTAATATATCAAATATATTCCAGTTGCTACGTTCGGTTTGTTGTTCGCTGGATGACGTGTGGTCACGGGAGCTTAGTGAACTTAAGGCAAAGTTTATTTAACATTGCATTTATGAATTCAATAACGTTGTCAGATAATAAGCGTCAAGAGCAACTGGGACGAAAAACTATCTTAGGTTAGATAGGTTAAGTACGGTATGTCAGGAAACTAGACAGGTGTTTCCTGACGTGGGTCTCTCTCTGACTACATCGCTACTGTCCCAGCAATTTTGACAAGACTAAAAACCAATTAGCAGTAATATGAGGAACTATCGACTCTCCCAAGCATGTACTTACTGCCTTCTACCGAGGACCAAGAAACTCGTCATCATGTCAACAAAAGTCCTTTCCATCGCTCCCTTGCAAGAGCATCACTTCAATGCTCTTCTGACACGTATATAATTTTTTTTATTAAGAGAAACAGCACTTAATAATAATAATAATAATAATAATAATAATAATAATAATAATAATAATAATAATAATAATAATAATAATAATAATAATAATAATAATAATAAAAACAATAGTAATGATAATGATAAAGATAACAATAACAATAATAATTATAACAAAAATAATAATAGCAGAGCTTCATGATAAGTCGTCCCAAACGCCAATCTACTATGCAGTCTACTACCCCTGGTTTCATATATAGAAATTCCGGAGCAGTCTCTCAACACCTGGTGCATGAGGGATCAGTTTCAAGGCTGGAAGCACCAAGGATCCAGGGTCCACCAAGGTTCCAGGGATCATCAAGGAGCCAGGAATTATCAAGGCTCAAGGGATTACCAGGGTTCCAGGGGTCGCCAAGGCTCCAGGTCTCACCAAGGTTCCAGGGATCATAAAGGAGCCAGGAATTAACAAGGTTCCAGGGATTACCAGGGTTCCAGGGGTCACCAAGGTTCCAGGGTTCACCAAGGTTCCAGGTCTCACCAAGGTTCCAGGGATCATAAAGGAGCCAGGAATTAACAAGGTTCCAGGGATTACCAGGGTTCCAGGGGTCACCAAGGTTCCAGGGTTCGCCAAGGTTCCAGGTCTCACCAAGGTTCCAGGGATCATCAAGGAGCCAGGAATTAACAAGGCTCCAGGGATTACCAGGGTTCCAGGGGTCACCAAGGTTCCAGGTCTCACCAAGGTTCCAGGGATCATCAAGGAGCCAGGAATTAACAAGGCTCCAGGGATTACCAGGGTTCCAGGGGTCACCAAGGTTCCAGGGTTCACCAAGGTTCCAGGTCTCACCAAGGTTCCAGGGATCATCAAGGAGCCAGGAATTAACAAGGTTCCAGAGATTACCAGGGTTCCAGGGGTCACCAAGGTTCCAGGGTTCACCAAGGTTCCAGGTCTCACCAAGGTTCCAGGGATCATAAAGGAGCCAGGAATTAACAAGGTTCCAGGGATTACCAGGGTTCCAGGGGTCACCAAGGTTCCAGGGTTAGCCAAGGTTCCAGGTCTCACCAAGGTTCCAGGGATCATCAAGGAGCCAGGAATTAACAAGGCTCCAGGGATTACCAGGGTTCCAGGGGTCACCAAGGTTCCAGGTCTCACCAAGGTTCCAGGTCTCACCAAGGTTCCAGGGATCATAAAGGAGCCAGGAATTAACAAGGCTCCAGGGATTACCAGGGTTCCAGGGGTCACCAAGGTTCCAGGGTTCACCAAGGTTCCAGGTCTCACCAAGGTTCCAGGGATCATCAAGGAGCCAGGAATTAAGAAGGCTCCAGAGATTACCAGGGTTCCAGGGGTCACCAAGGTTCCAGGGTTCACCAAGGTTCCAGATCTCACCAAGGTTCCAGGGATCATCAAGGAGCCAGGAATTAACAAGGCTCCAGGGATTACTAGGGTTCCAGGGGTCACCAAGGTTCCAGGGTTCACCAAGGTTCCAGGTCTCACCAAGGTTCCAGGGATCATCAAGGAGCCAGGAATTAAGAAGGCTCCAGAGATTACCAGGGTTCCAGGGGTCACCAAGGTTCCAGGGTTCACCAAGGTTCCAGATCTCACCAAGGTTCCAGGGATCATCAAGGAGCCAGGAATTAACAAGGCTCCAGGGATTACTAGGGTTCCAGGGGTCACCAAGGTTCCAGGGTTCACCAAGGTTCCAGGTCTCACCAAGGTTCCAGGGATCATCAAGGAGCCAGGAATTAAGAAGGCTCCAGAGATTACCAGGGTTCCAGGGGTCACCAAGGTTCCAGGGTTCACCAAGGTTCCAGATCTCACCAAGGTTCCAGGGATCATCAAGGAGCCAGGAATTAACAAGGCTCCAGGGATTACCAGGGTTCCAGGGGTCACCAAGGTTCCAGGGTTCACCAAGGTTCCAGATCTCACCAAGGTTCCAGGGATCATCAAGGAGCCAGGAATTAAGAAGGCTCCAGATATTACCAGGGTTCCAGGGGTCACCAAGGTTCCAGGTCTCACCAAGGTTCCAGGTCTCACCAAGGTTCCAGGGATCATCAAGGAGCCAGGAATTAACAAGGCTCCAGGGATTACCAGGGTTCCAGGGGTCACCAAGGTTCCAGGTCTCACAAAGGTTTCAGGTCTCACCAAGATTCCAGGGATCATAAAGGAGCCAGGAATTAACAAGGCTCCAGGGATTACCAGGGTTCCAGGGATCACCAAGGTTCCAGGGTTCACCAAGGTTCCAGGTCTCACCAAGGTTCCAGGGATCATCAAGGAGCCAGGAATTAAGAAGGCTCCAGAGATTACCAGGGTTCCAGGGGTCACCAAGGTTCCAGGGTTCACCAAGGTTCCAGGTCTCACCAAGGTTCCAGGGATCATCAAGGAGCCAGAAATTAACAAGGCTCCAGGGATTACCAGGGTTCCAGGGGTCACCAAGGTTCCAGGGTTAGCCAAGGTTCCAGGTCTCACCAAGGTTCCAGGGATCATCAAGGAGCCAGGAATTAACAAGGCTCCAGGGATTACCAGGGTTCCAGGGGTCACCAAGGTTCCAGGGTTCACCAAGGTTCCAGGTCTCACCAAGGTTCCAGGGATCATCAAGGAGCCAGGAATTAACAAGGCTCCAGGGATTACCAGGGTTCCAGGGGTCACCAAGGTTCCAGGGTTAACCAAGGTTCCAGATCTCACCAAGGTTCCAGGGATCATCAAGGAGCCAGGAATTAAGAAGGCTCCAGAGATTACCAGGGTTCCAGGGGTCACCAAGGTTCCAGGTCTCACCAAGGTTCCAGGTCTCACCAAGGTTCCAGGGATCATCAAGGAGCCAGGAATTAACAAGGCTCCAGGGATTACCAGGGTTCCAGGGGTCACCAAGGTTCCAGGGTTCACCAAGGTTCCAGGTCTCACCAAGGTTCCAAGGATCATCAAGGAGCCAGGAATTAAGAAGGCTCCAGAGATTACCAGGGTTCCAGGGGTCACCAAGGTTCCAGGGTTCACCAAGGTTCCAGGTCTCACCAAGGTTCCAAGGATCATCAAGGAGCCAGGAATTAAGAAGGCTCCAGAGATTACCAGGGTTCCAGGGGTCACCAAGGTTCCAGGGTTCACCAAGGTTCCAGGTCTCACCAAGGTTCCAGGGATCATCAAGGAGCCAGGAATTAAGAAGGCTCCAGAGATTACCAGGGTTCCAGGGGTCACCAAGGTTCCAGGGTTCACCATGGTTCCAGGTCTCACCAAGGTTCCAGGGATCATCAAGGAGCCAGAAATTAACAAGGCTCCAGGGATTACCAGGGTTCCAGGGGTCACCAAGGTTCCAAGGATGGTGATCTACTACTGCCTGCCAAGTCAGCAATATCTGCAAGTAATTCCATGTGTCAGGAAGGACCATTAATCTATTCAAACATAATTTCAGCAGAGCATGAAAAAAT
>NC_091345.1:24989651-25049651 GCF_038502225.1 Cherax quadricarinatus
TCGACCCCTGCAACCACAAATAGGTGAGTACACACACACACACACACACACACGGAGAGCAACCAAGCATTTCTCTTAACAAAGAGATTCTCTCTTATGACGATCCCTATAAAAATGCGTTATACTGGAGAGCATTTTGTCACAGTTTTGTGAGGTAGTTTCATGGGCTGGTGGCCCGGCTCTTACAACCCTCCACGGTATGCTGCCTGGATGTTCCCACGGCTCTTACAACCCTCCACGGTATGCTGCCTGGATGTTCCCACGGCTCCTACAACCCTCCACGGTATGCTGCCTGGATGCTCCCACCTAAATCACAGATGGTTCCTTACATTTTGCTTTATATATCTGTTTTTATACATATATTTTTTTAGACCGCTGGGTTGATGCTCGGAATATTTTCTGGCCGTTTGGCTCGCAATGAAAAAAATATGAGAATTTCTCTATGGCTAATATTTTGCGTAAGATTTTTTTTTCTCTCTCTCGTGTGGGTGAATTTATTTTTATGGTTACGTTAACGAGGAGAAAGAATGTTACAGTAGCCATTGTTGAAGTTATGTCTGTGTCATGTTGGTGTTGAAGTTATGTCTGTGTCATGTTGGTGTTGAAGTTATGTCTGTGTCTTGTTGGTGTTGAAGTTATGTCTGTGTCATGTTGGTGTTGAAGATATGTCTGTGTCTTGTTGGTGTTGAAGTTATGTCTGTGTCATGTTGGTGTTGAAGTTACGTCTGTGTTTTGTTGGTGTTGAAGTTATGTCTGTGTCATGTTGGTGTTGAAGATATGTCTGTATGATGTTGGTGTTAAAGTTACGTCTGTGTTTTGTTGGAGTTGAAGTTATGTCTGTCTTGTTGGTGTTGAAGCTATGTTTGTGTCTTGTTGGTGTTAAGTTATGTCTGTGTCTTGTTGGTGTTGAAGTTATGTCTGTGTGTTGTTGGTGTTGAAGTTATGTCTGTGTCTTGTTGGTGTTGAAGTTATGTCTGTGTCTTGTTGGTGTTGAAGTTATGTCTGTGTCTTGTTGGTGTTGAAATTATGTCTGTGTCTTGTTGGCTTTGAAGTTATGTCTGTATGATGTTGGTGTTGAAGTTATGTCTGTGTCTTGTTGGTGCTGAAGTTATGTCTGTGTCTTGTTGTTAATGTCTGTGTCATGTTACTGGTGTTGAAGTTACCCCTGTGTCATGTTACTGGTATTGCAGTTACGACTGTGTTGTGTTACCGGTGTTGAAGCTACGCCTGTGTCATATTTTTGGTATTGAAGTTACGCCTGTGTCATGTTATTGGTGTTGAAGTTACGCCTGTGTCATGTTACTGGTGTTAAAGTTACGCCTGTGTCATTGTACTGGTGTTGAAGTTACGCCTGTGTCATGTTACTGGTGTTAAAGTTACGCCTGTGTCATTGTACTGGTGTTGAAGTTACGCCTGTGTCATGTTGGTGTTCCCGTGTTCTGTATGTTGTTATTGCAGCCATGTTTATGTCATGAGTGTGTTATCGCTGAAATATTTCTATCTCGTAATGTCGTTGACTGCAATAATTTTACTGAAAAAAATGTTCATGTTCTTTAAGTAACTGAAAAACACCATTATAACATTTATGTAACATGTTTCTTCTAGATGTAACATGTTTTGCCCAGATGAACTGAGATTGCAATATCTCTCAGTGAGATATGGCATTGTCAGTTCATCTTATAGTGTAAATAAGAGGTGACCCTTGATCGTGTTTTCTCTCTACCATAGTAAACTCTGTCATGGTATCTTCAATCCATTAGTTTCTTGCTCCCTCCTGTTATGTGTTGCCAGGTGCAATGTCTGCTGGTAGCAACAACCTAGTTGAGCAGGCATTCGAAAAGGAAAGTCGAGCCTCAGTCTAGAGGGAGAACACTGGAAACCAGTTCTTGTAGTCTTCTTTTAAGAAATCTAAATTGCTCGTTTTCTCCCATGCTATTCCCTTCACATCTACAAAGTATCTGAAGCAATGGGTGGGTGCTATAGCACTGGGTGGGTGCTATAGCACTGGGTGGGTGCTATAGCACTGGATGGGTGCTGTAGCACTGGGTGGGTGCTATAGCACTGGGTGGGTGCTATAGCACTGGGTGGGTGCTATAGCACTGGATGGGTGCTATAGGACCCAGTTCTCCCATACTCATTTTTACTCATATTAACTGTAAGTAAGATGTATATAAGGACCTGTCATGTTCGGTTATACCCTCGTCTTCCTCTTATTGTCTGCCAAACCTGATGGATCATAAAGTTGTTCATCTGCAGCTCCATCGTCTTTGCCTGCCCTGTGTCCATTGCATCGTACAGATCCCAGTTCCCTTGTCTGTTTATGATTGTACTCCCCCATGATTGCTGCTTCCGTTGTGATATTAACCACCGCTCTCTTGTTACCTCTCTGTTATGGTTTGATGGTGAGTTGTGCATCACTGCTGTTACACCGCTTTGGGACTTGATTGTGCATCCTAGATAGTCATTCCACGCACCTTATTCCTTCAATAGATTCTGATTAAAATAGCTATTGCTTCTTCTTCTATCCCTTGCTAGTGCTTATATGACTGGAATATTGCATCTGCTGTCATCTCATTGTAATGTTTGTCAGAGCCGTGACGTCTAGAGTTTGTGATATAGTTGCTAAATATTTTATCATTCCTAACATTTGTTTAATATTCCATCAATATTCGCGTATTTTTTTCCTTGAACTTCATTTCCAACCCCCCTCCCCTTCCTTAATTAAAGGGAGAGGAGTGGGGTTGGGGAGGATGACGTTATGAAGTGCGTTCATAATTAGAGGATTAGTTATGTTTGTAGGTGTGAGGGAGATGAGTTGGGTATTCTTACTCTTGAGTTTGAACTTTTGAACAGTGCTTGCTGAGGGATGAAGTACGAGACAGAGTGCATCACTAGAGGGGATTTCCTCCTCTATTTTCCTATCTCCCCCATTCTATTTTGCCTTCCTGTTTTTGTTAGTGTTTATTCAACTTCCCCCTCAACCGTTCCCTGGAATTTTCCTTTCTGTGCTGATCTACGAATACATAGTCATGTATTGCTGTGCTCCTTCGGTTTTATTATGTCATCAGTTCCTGTACTGTGCTGCCCATGACAAGAAGATCAGTTTGGTTATTGAGTGCCTTCCTATACTCTGAAAATTAGTCATTTACTCTTCCTTCTCCTTTCGTCTTGTGCCTTTAAAGGTCCCTCTGATAACGTTTTCCTCCTCCTCCTCCTCATCCTTCTCCACTTTCTCCTCCTCCTCACATTTTATGACATTTTCGGCCGACTGTAAGCAAAAAGAAAAGGGTCTTCCAGCAACCAGGAAGATGAGGTTTATCCAGATTTACAAATAATGCTACAACCCTAAACTTGAACTGAAGTAATATTCTGGAAATAAGATGGAGGCGATCTTCGTCTTGCGGCCTCTTGATCTCCCTCTTTCTATGATCTCCATCTTTCTGAAGTCTCCCTCTTTCCATGATCTCCATCTTTTTGTGATCTCCCTCTTTCTGTGACCTCTCTCTTTCTGCAATCTCCCTCTTTCTGCAATCTCCCTCTTTCTGTGATCTCCCTCTTTTTGTCACCTCCCTCACACCGGGTGTCTCATCTCCTACTGTTACTACACTGTGTGAACATCACACCATGTACCTTATCTTCTCTTATTGCCGCCTCACATGATAGTTCTGTGGACCAGATAAAGTCCCAAAGTTATATAATACATCACCTTGGCTTGGTACAGAGAACAAGGGACGGTAAACTTGTGCCCCTGACACACTCAGTTCAAGTGGCTGATGCTGCCACTTGCCACCACTAACTGGCAAAGTTGGCACTCACAACTTTGAAATAGTGTTGAGATAGGGGCTAGGGAAGTGGCGGAGGGGAATCAACAGCCAGCTGTGGCTTGGGAAGTGCCAATAAGCCAGTAACAGTCAGGCAAGGCTTGTGAAGTGACTATCAGCCTATAATAGTCAGGCGTGGCTAGTAAAGCGACTGTCAGTCAGGAACAGTTAGGCAAGGCTTGGGAAGCGACTGTCAGCCAGGCAAGACTAGGAAAGTGATTGTCAGTCAGGAATTTTGTAAATACAGAGTCGAATTTTCCAGGTTTAAAGCTCATGTGGTGTAAATGATTTAGAAGCCCGACAAGCTAAAGCATAAGACACTTGTGCCAGCCAGTGACTTCTTCAGTCCAATACAAAGAAGACCAGAGGAAGATGAGTTAGGAGTTTGAGGTAATCAGTCCCTCAATCTGGAATCGATGTGTTCAGTCCAACAGTCTTGATCAGTAAGACACATGTGCAACACTTGGGTATCTTTAATGATGAAACGTTTCGCCCACACAGCAAGCTTTTTCAGTTCAATACATATGTGACTTTTAGGCTGGTGACAAAATGTTGCATTCCACTCGAGAAGCCTGCTACGCAGGCGAAACGTTTAGTCAGTAAAGATACCCAAATGTTGGACACGTGTCTTGTTCAGTGTGCTGACAGCTGTTATCCTACCTCAGTTCATTGACAAGCTAAGAGCTGTTAGTCTACCTCAGCTGATTTACAAGCTGACAGCTGTTATCCTACCATATCTGATTTACAAGCTAAGAGCTATTAGCCTACCTGAGCTGATTTACAAGCTGACAGCTATTAGCCTACCTCAACTCATTTACAAGTTGACACTGTTAACATAATTCAGCTGATTTGCAAGCTGACAGCTGATATCCTACCTCAGGTTACTTACAAGATGGCAGCTGTCATCGTACCTCAGCTTATTTACAAGCTGACAGCTGTCAGCCCACCCAAGAACATTTCTAAGCCCAGCCCTATGTAAGGTATACTCCCACTCCCAGGATGCCACCCACAACTGTCCATTAGGTAACTAAATCCACTCGCCTGGCCTGGTAGTCGATTGTAGGTCCCCTCGATTGTGAGCAGATCACCCCTGTAGTGGGTTCCTTGATGCCAGTGAAGGGCTCTTGATCCAAGGCATTTGAGCTACTTCTCCTCCTCTTCCTCGGATCGAACCTGGCTGCCTCAGCTGGCCGAGACGTTACGAGTCGTCATTAGAGGTGTTAAGTTAGCTTAGGCTTATTTAAATTATATTAAGTTAGGTTAAGTTTCGGTAAATTATGTTAAGTTAGGTTAAGTTTGGTTAAGCTATGTTACGTTAGGTTAAATTTGACTAAATTATGTTAAGTTAGGTTAAATCTGGCTAGATTATGCCACATTAGATTAAGTTTAGTTAAATTATGTTAAGTTAGGTTAAGTTTGGATAAATTATGTTACGTTAAGTTAAGTTTGGTTAAGTTATGTTAAGTTAGGGTAAGTTTGGTTCAATTCAATTGATTTTGATTACGTTTTTATAAGTTAGTTTAGATTAAGTTTGGCTAAGTTAGATTAAGCTAGGCTAAGTTAGATTAAGCTAGGCTAAGTTAGATTAAGCTAGGTTAAGTTAGATTAAGCTAGGCTAAGTTAGATTAAGCTAGGCTAAGTTAGATTAAGCTAGGTAAATTGATAGATCTAGAGACAAAAACTTAACTTCCGATAAGGCTGGTGAGAACCACAACTTAACAGGACTGTAACTTAGCCACTTAGTGGGAAATGTGAGTCAGTACAACTTGCGGGAAGTGCAGCTCAGGGGGACAACTTAATGGAGTGTAACTTAGTGAGGCAATATTGTGTGAAGTGTAACTTACCTGAGTAACTTAATAAAAAAATTAATCTTAGTAAATATTAAAGGAAAACTCTAGTCAAATAACTTAGGGGAAATTAGCTACACAACTTAGTGCTAAAAGTAGTAGGACAAGCAAACTTAGTGACATAAGTTAGCTAGTATGACGTTCCAGTTATCATTTTATAACTAAGTAAGACAATTTAGTAGAAAGTGTACTTTAAAATTGTTGGAAGCAGAACTTAGTCAGCTTAGTGAGAAGCGTAACTTAGTCAGCTTAGTGAGAAGCGTAACTTAGTCAGCTTAGTGAGAAGCGTAACTTAGTCAGCTTAGTGAGAAGCGGAACTTAGTCAGCTTAGTGAGAAGCGGAACTTAGTCAGCTTAGTGAGAAGCGTAACTTAGTCAGCTTAGTGAGAAGCGTAACTTAGTCAGCTTAGTGAGAAGCGTAACTTAGTCAGCTTAGTGAGAAGTGTAACTTAGTCAGCTTAGTGAGAAGCGTAACTTAGTCAGCTTAGTGAGAAGCGTAACTTAGTCAGCTTAGTGAGAAGCGTAACTTAGTCAGCTTAGTGAGAAGCGTAACTTAGTCAGCTTAGCGAGAAGTGTAACTTAGTCAGCTGTGAGAAGTGTAACTTAGTCAGCTTAGTGAGAAGTGTAACTTAGTCAGCTTAGTGAGAAGCGTAACTTAGTCAGCTTAGTGAGAAGCGTAACTTAGTCAGCTTAGTGAGAAGTGTAACTTAGTCAGCTTAGTGAGAAGTGTAACTTAGTCAGCTTAGTGAGAAGTGTAACTTAGTCAGCTTAGTGAGAAGTGTAACTTAGTCAGCTTAGTGAGAAGTGTAACTTAGTCAGCTTAGTGAGAAATGTGGTAGTTGTGGTAGTTGTGGTAGTGGCGGTAGTTGTGGTTGTTGTGGTAGTTGTGGAAGTGGTGGTAGTGGTGGTGATGGTAGTTGTAGTAGTTGTGGTAGTTGTGGTAATTGTGGTAGTGGTGGTAGTTGTGGTAATTGTGGTAGTGGTGGTAGTTGTGGTAGTTGTGGTAACTGTGGTAGTGGTGGTAGTTGTGGTAGTTGTGGTAATTGGGTAGTTGTGGTAGTGGTGGTAGTTGTGGTAGTGGTGGTAGTGGTGGTAGTTGTTGCAGTGGTGGTAGTTGTGGTAGTGGTGGTAGTTGTGGTAGTTGTGGTAGTGGTGGTAGTTGTGGTAGTGGTGGTAGTTGTGGTAGTGGTGGTAGTTGTGGTAGTGGTGGTAGTTGTGGTAGTGGTGGTAGTTGTGATAGTGGTGGTAGTTGTGGTAGTGGTGGTAGTGGTGGTAGTGGTGGTAGTGGTGGTAGTGGTGGTAGTGGTGGTAGTTGTGGTAGTGGTGGTAGTTGTGGTAGTGGTGGTAGTAGTGGTAGTTGTGGTAGTTGTGGTAGTTGTGGTAGTTGTGGTAGTGGTGGTAGTTGTGGTAGTGGTGGTAGTGGTGGTAGTTGTGGTAGTGGTGGTAGTTGTGGTAGTTGTGGTAGTGGTGGTAGTTGTAGTAGTGGTGGTAGTAGTGGTAGGTGTGGTAGTGGTGGTAGTTGTGGTAGTTGTGGTAGTGGTGGTAGTTGTGGTAGTAGTGGTAGTTGTGGTAGTGGTGGTAGTTGTGGTAGTTGTGGTAGTGGTGGTAGTAGTGGTAGTTGTGGTAATTGTGGTAGTGGTTGTAGTTGTGGTAATTGTGGTAGTTGTGGTAGTTGTGGTAGTGGTGGTAGTAGTGGTAGTTGTGGTAATTGTGGTAGTGGTTGTAGTTGTGGTAATTGTGGTAGTTGTGGTAATTGTGGTAGTAGTGGTAGTTGTGGTAGTGGTGGTAGTTGTGGTAGTGATGGTAGTTGTGGTAGTGGTGGTAGTAGTGGTAGTTGTGGTAGTGGTGGTAGTTGTGGTAGTTGTGGTAGTGGTGGTAGTTGTGGTAGTAGTGGTAGTTGTGGTAGTGGTGGTAGTTGTGGTAGTTGTGGTAGTTGTGGTAGTGGTGGTAGTTGTGGTAGTAGTGGTAATTGTGGTAGTGGTGGTAGTTGTGGTAGTGGTGGTAGTGGTGGTAGTAGTTGTAGTTGTGGTAGTGGTGGTAGTAGTGGTAGTTGTGGTAGTGGTGGTAGTTGTGGTAGTGGTGGTAGTAGTTGTAGTTGTGGTAGTGGTGGTAGTTGTGGTAGTTGTGGTAGTGGTGGTAGTTGTGGTAGTAGTGGTAGTAGAGGTAGTAGTGGTGGTAGTTGTGGTATAGTGGTGGTAGTAGTGGTAGTAGAGGTAGTAGTGGTGGTAGTTGTGGTACAGTGGTGGTAGTAGTGGTAGCAGAGGTAGTAGTGGTGGTAGTTGTGGTAGTGGTGGTAGTAGTCGTAGTAGTGGTGGTAGTTGTGGTAGTTGTGGTAGTGGTGGTAGTTGTGGTAGTAGTGGTAATTGTGGTAGTGGTGGTAGTTGTGGTAGTTGTGGTAGTTGTGGTAGTGGTGGTAGTAGTGGTAGTAGTTGTAGTTGTGGTAGTGGTGGTAGTAGTGGTAGTTGTGGTAGTGGTGGTAGCTGTGGTAGTGGTGGTAGCTGTGGTAGTGGTGGTAGCTGTGGTAGTGGTGGTAGTGGTGGTAGCTGTGGTAGTGGTGGTAGTGGTGGTAGCTGTGGTAGTGGTGGTAGCTGTGGTAGTGGTGGTAGTGGTGGTAGCTGTGGTAGTGGTGGTAGTGGTGGTAGTGGTGGTAGTAGTGGTAGTAGTTGTAGTTGTGGTAGTGGTGGTAGTAGTGGTAGTTGTGGTAGTGGTGGTAGTTGTGGTAGTGGTGGTAGTAGTGGTAGTTGTGGTAGTGGTGGTAGTTGTGGTAGTGGTGGTAGTAGTGGTAGTTGTGGTAGTGGTGGTAGTTGTGGTAGTTGTGGTAGTTGTGGTAGTGGTGGTAGTTGTGGTAGTGGTGGTAGTTGTGGTAGTGGTGGTAGTGGTGGTAGTGGTGGTAGTTGTGGTAGTTGTGGTAGTGGTGGTAGTGGTGGTAGTGGTGGTAGTGGTGGTAGTTGTGGTAGTGGTGGTAGTGGTGGTAGTAGTGGTAGTGGTGGTAGTTGTGGTAGTGGTGGTAGTGGTGGTAGTAGTGGTAGTAGTGGTAGTTGTGGTAGTGGTGGTAGTGGTGGTAGTAGTGGTAGTAGTGGTAGTTGTGGTAGTGGTGGTAGTGGTAGTTGTGGTAGTGGTGGTAGTGGTGGTAGTGGTGGTAGTAGTGGTAGTGGTGGTAGTTGTGGTAGTGGTAGTAGTGGTGGTAGTAGTGGTAGTTGTGGTAGTGGTGGTAGTGGTGGTAGTAGTGGTAGTAGTGGTAGTTGTGGTAGTGGTGGTAGTGGTGGTAGTGGTGGTAGTAGTGGTAGTGGTGGTAGTGGTGGTAGTAGTGGTAGTAGTGGTAGTGGTGGTAGTGGTGGTAGTGGTGGTAGTAGTGGTAGTGGTGGTAGTTGTGGTAGTGGTGGTAGTTGTGGTAGTGGTGGTAGTAGTGGTAGTTGTGGTAGTGGTGGTAGTTGTGGTAGTGGTGGTAGTTGTGGTAGTGGTGGTAGTTGTGGTAGTGGTGGTAGTGGTGGTAGTGGTGGTAGTGGTGGTAGTGGTGGTAGTGGTGGTAGTGGTGGTAGTTGTGGTAGTGGTGGTAGTTGTGGTAGTGGTGGTAGTTGTGGTAGTGGTGGTAGTGGTGGTAGTTGTGGTAGTGGTGGTAGTTGTGGTAGTGGTGGTAGTTGTGGTAGTGGTGGTAGTTGTGGTAGTGGTGGTAGTTGTGGTAGTGGTGGTAGTTGTGGTAGTGGTGGTAGTTGTGGTAGTGGTGGTAGTTGTGGTAGTTGTGGTAGTTGTGGTAGTTGTGGTAGTGGTGGTAGTGGTGGTAGTGGTGGTAGTAGTGGTAGTAGTGGTAGTTGTGGTAGTGGTGGTAGTTGTGGTAGTGGTGGTAGTGGTGGTAGTGGTGGTAGTGGTGGTAGTGGTGGTAGTTGTGGTAGTTGTGGTAGTGGTGGTAGTGGTGGTAGTGGTAGTAGTGGTGGTAGTGGTGGTAGTTGTGGTAGTGGTGGTAGTGGTGGTAGTGGTGGTAGTGGTGGTAGTGGTGGTAGTGGTGGTAGTGGTGGTAGTGGTGGTAGTGGTGGTAGTGGTGGTAGTGGTAGTAGTGGTGGTAGTGGTGGTAGTTGTGGTAGTGGTGGTAGTGGTGGTAGTTGTGGTAGTGGTGGTAGTGGTGGTAGTGGTGGTAGTGGTGGTAGTGGTGGTAGTGGTGGTAGTTGTGGTAGTGGTGGTTGTGTTGGTAGTGGTGGTAGGGGTGGTAGTGGTGGTAGTGGTAGTAGTGGTGGTAGTGGTGGTAGTTGTGGTAGTGGTGGTGGTGTTGGTAGTGGTAGTAGTGGTGGTAGTGGTGGTAGTTGTGGTAGTGGTGGTAGTGGTGGTAGTGGTGGTAGTGGTGGTAGTGGTGGTAGTGGTGGTAGTGGTGGTAGTTGTGGTAGTGGTGGTAGTGGTGGTAGTGGTGGTAGTGGTGGTAGTTGTGGTAGTGGTGGTAGTGGTGGTAGTGGTGGTAGTGGTAGTAGTGGTGGTAGTGGTGGTAGTGGTGGTAGTGGTGGTGGTGTTGGTAGTGGTGGTAGTGGTGGTAGTGGTAGTAGTGGTGGTAGTGGTGGTAGTTGTGGTAGTGGTTGTAGTGGTGGTAGTGGCGGTAGTGGTGGTAGTGGTGGTAGTGGTGGTAGTGCTGGTAGTGGTGGTGGTGTTGGTAGTGGTAGTAGTGGTGGTAGTGGTGGTAGTGTTGGTAGTGGTGGTGGTGTTGGTAGTGGTGGTAGTGGTGGTAGTGGTGGTAGTGGTAGTAGTGGTAGTAGTGGTGGTAGTGGTGGTAGTTGTGGTAGTGGTGGTAGTGGTGGTAGTGGTGGTAGTGGTGGTAGTGGTGGTTGTGTTGGTAGTGGTGGTAGTGGTGGTAGTGGTGTTGATGGTGGTAGTGATAATAGTGGTGGTAGTGGTAATGGTGGTGGTGGTGGTGGTAGTGGTAATGGTGATGGTGGTGGTGGTGGTAGTGGTAATGGTGATGGTGGTGGTAGTGGGAGTAGTAGTGGTGGTGGTAGTGGTAGTGGTAATGGTGATGGTGGTGGTGGTGGTAGTAGTAGTGGTGGTGGTGGTGGTGGTGGTGGTGGTAGTTGTGGTGGTGGTAGTGGTAGTTGTGGTGGTGGTAGTGGTAGTTGTGGTGGTGGTAGTGGTAGTTGTGGTGGTAGTGGTGGTAGTGGTGGTAGTTGTGGTAGTGGTGGTAGTGGTAGTAGTGGTGGTAGTGGTGGTAGTGGTGGTAGTGGTGGTAGTGGTAGTAGTGGTAGTAGTGGTGGTAGTGGTAGTTGTGGTGGTGGTAGTGGTAGTAGTGGTGGTGGTAGTGGTAGTTGTGGTGGTGGTAGTGGTAGTAGTGGTGGTAGTGGTGGTAGTGGTGGTAGTGGTGGTAGTTGTGGTAGTGGTGGTAGTGGTGGTAGTGGTAGTAGTGGTAGTAGTGGTGGTAGTGGTAGTTGTGGTGGTGGTAGTGGTAGTAGTGGTGGTGGTAGTGGTAGTTGTGGTGGTGGTAGTGGTAGTAGTGGTGGTAGTGGTGGTAGTGGTGGTAGTGGTGGTAGTTGTGGTAGTGGTGGTAGTGGTGGTAGTGGTAGTAGTGGTAGTAGTGGTGGTAGTGGTAGTTGTGGTGGTGGTAGTGGTAGTTGTGGTGGTGGTAGTGGTAGTTGTTGTGGTGGTAGTGGTAGTTGTTGTGGTGGTAGTGGTAGTTGTGGTGGTGGTAGTGGTAGTTGTGGTGGTGGCCTGACAGTTGATAAAGCTGGTAATGTTAAGTATTAATTACTAGAGTACACTTGCCTGTGCTGGGATGTACTACAGTGTTGCGCACCTGCTATGATAATGTTGCTTCAGTGTGATGTAAACTACGTGTAACTGCTGGAATATCGGCTTCGTAATCTACCATCTCCACCTGCCTTCCTTCTCCTCCCAACCTTCCACACCCCCTCCCCCCCCCCCAAAAAAAAAATAAGCATCACCTTAATAAGATTATTTGGGTGTGTTTAAGCGATTTTTTTTCTTTTTTTTTTTTTTTTGGTTGGGTTACAATCACGAACACTGACTTAATCCTTGTTTCTACAGTTTCACCTGGCGTGAGGGTTTCCTACCTGACCCTTCTCTCTCTCTCTCTCTCTCTCTCTCTCTCTCTCTCTCTCTCTCTCTCTCTCTCTCTCTCTCTCTCTCTCTCTCTTTCCCCCTCTAGTTCTCTGTTGGCGAGGCAATGAATTTATCGTGCTTCGTTAGATCATATTTACGATTTATACAGCTGTTTTTCTGACGGTTGTATGTCCTCTTGTTTGACTCTCCCTCCAGAGCTGTGCCCTTGACATTATCAAAGTTGCTGTGTTACCTGTTTACTGACACAGTCTGGGTGTTCAGGTATTACTGTACCTAACATAGTGACGAAGTTCTGCTACTGTATGTGGACTCCCTATGTCCACTATTAAAGTTAGATGGTGTGTGTTTCGGCGCCAGGCTGACCCACCTTCACCAAGGAATTGCTTGCTGATTCACATGACTCAGTGAATTGTTTTATGAAACAGGTTATCTTGGGAGTTATCGACATGTGGAGTATTTATAACTTCTTTAAACTTAATATATTCATTGTTCATTACTCTTTATTTAAATAAGGTAATGTAATTATGTAAAAATATCATATTATTCGCGAGCTATTTTAGTAAAAGGTTTCATAATGCCATTATATTATTTCCTCTCTGGTTTCATGTAAAAAGTCACTCCCTTGATCTTGACATAAAATGGTTTAAACTATTTCTTATTGATCCATTCTATCTTTAAAAGGATTACTGATCTTTTTTCTTACGACCCTCATACACGGTAGTTATTGTGGATCTGAATATTGAATTTTCTTGTAATAACTCGGGTTCAAAATCGTATTATAAAGTTATTTTATGGTAGGCTAAATTAGGATGGATTACGTCAGGTTAAATCAGGTCAGGTATAGATATGCCATGCCAGGCTAACTTAACTTATACTAAGTTACAGTAGGTCAGATGATATAGAGCTATGTTAGGATGGGCTAGGGTACGCTAGGATAACTATATCCAGCTAATGCAATAAGATCACAGTAAACAGGTGATATCACAATATGCAAAACAACCACTGTGAAAGAATAGCGAAATTCCAAGCGCTTTCGTGATTTTTCATTATTGATAATGTGAGAAGTCACGAAAGTGCTTCGAATTTCGGTATTCTTTCACTGTGGTTGTTTTGCATATCGAGCTAAATCTAAGATAAAGAAAAGTATAATCCTGACAATAGCCATGGTAAACGAAGAATGGGGGAGAATGCACCCATTGCTACAACAATAAATGACAAATTCTTGCTGTTATTGGAACAGAGAGAGACAGAAGTCAGACGAGACTCCCACTCACAACAGATTAGCTTTTATTGCATAAAAAAAGGTTAACGATTTGCCTCTTGTTTGCCTGTTTATTATTTACCGTTAAGTTCCTCCATTAGGAAATTACTCCTCGGATAATGGAATTACCTTGATAATTATATAATTCTTTTCACTAGGCAATTCTGGAGTGATGTTCCCAATATTTATAAACCTGTTTCTTTTTAGATCAGTTTAAGCCCGAAACGTCGTCTTCGTTTCATAATTATGATCCAGGAGGGACCATAAGTGTGGGGTCCAGGAGGGACCATAAGTGTGGGGTCTAAGAGGGACCATAATTGTGGGGTCCAGGAGGGACCATAAGTGTGGGGTCCAGGAGGGACCATAAGTGTGGGGTCCAGGAGGGACCATAAGTGTGGGGTCCAAGAGGAACCATAAGTGTGGGGTCTAGGAAGGACCGAAACATCGCATTTTTTTCGTAATTATTGTCCAGAGTGGAATGAAACGTTTGATTTTGAGATAATTTCCTAATTGATCCAGCCAGGATACTGTGAATTGTTCCAGTCAGAGTACTGTGAATTGCTGTAGTCAGGGAGTCAGGGTAATGTGAATTGTTCCAGTCAGGGTACTGTGAATTGTTCCAGTCAGGGTACTGTGAACTGTTCAAGCCAGGGTACTATGAACTGTTCCAGCCACGGTACTGTGAACTGTTTCAGACAGGGCACTGTGAATTGTTCCAGCCAGGGTACTGTGAAGTGTTTCAGACAGGGTACTGTGAACTGTTCCAGCCAGGGTACTGTGACCTGTTTCAGACAGGGTACTGTGAATTGTTACAACCACGGTAATCTGAATTGCTTCACTATGAATTGTTCCAGCCACAATACTATGAATTGTTACAGCCAGGGTGCTGCGAACTGTTCCAGGCCACTGTACTGTGGGCTGTTTCAGACAGGGTACTGTGAACTGCTCCAGCCACGGTTCTGTGAACCGTTTCAGACAGGGTACTGTGAATTATTCCAGTAAAGGTATTTTGAATTGTTCCAGCCACGGTACTATGAATTGTTCCAGCCAGAGTACTGTGAACTGTTCCAACCCGGGTACTGTGAACTGCTCCAACCCGGGTACTGTGAAGTGTTTTCCAGCTACAGTACTGTGAATTGTTTAAGACAGGGTACTGCGAATTGTTCCACCCAGGGCACTGTGAACTGTTCTAGCCAGGGTACTGTGAACTGTTTCAGCCAGGGTACTGAGAAGTGTTCCAGCTAGTCACTCTCAAGTGTTCCATCCACGGTACTGTGAATTGTTTTAACCAGGGTACTGTGAATTGTTCCAGCAACGGCACTGTGAATTGTCTTAGCCAATGTACTGTGAACTCTTTCAACCACAGTACTGTGAACTGTTCTAGCCATGGTACGGTAAATTGTTCCAGCCATGTACTGTGAACTGTTCCAGCCTGGGTACTGTGAATTGTTCCAGCCACGGTACTGTGAACTGTTCCAGCCTGGGTACTGTAAACCGTTCTAGCCAGGGTATTGTGAACTGTTCCAGCCATGGTACTGTGAATTGTTCCAGTCATGGTACTGTGAACTGCTCTATCCAGAGTACTGTGAGCTGTTCTTTCCAGAGTACTGTGAACTGTTCCATCCAGGTACTGTGAATTATTCCAGCCACGGTACTGTGAGCTGTTCCAGCCACGGTATTGTGAACTGTTTCAGATAGGGTACTGTAAATTGTTCCAGCCAGGGTACCGTGAACTGTCCTAGCCAGGGTATTGTGAACTGTTCCAGCAGGGTACTGTGAACTGTTCCATCCACCTTACTGTGAACTGTTCCAACCAGGTACTGTGAATTGTTCCAGCCACGGTACTGTGAACTGTTCCAGCCAGGTTCTGTAAATTGTTCCAGCCACGGTACTCTGAGCTGTCCCAGCCAGGTTCTGTAAATTGTTCCAGCCACGGTACTGTGAACTGTTCTATCCATGGTACTGTGAACTGTTCCAGTCACGGTACGGTGAACTGTTCTAGCCAGGGTACTGTGAATTGTTCCAGCCACGGTACTGTGAACTCTTTTCGTTCAAAATGTAACCATTCCCATTTTGTTCTTCCTGGAGCTCATCCTCACAGCTCTCAGATTTACTGATCCTTCTATGCGACTTTATCAGTAGTAAAATACTGAGCCTGGTTGAGGGGTGACTTAACTGCAGATGAGTACCATGTTGAAGTATCCACAGAGTACACAGCTCTCTGTACCATGTTGCAGTATCCACAGAGTACACAGCTCTCTGTACCATGTTGCAGTAACCACAGAGTACACAGCTCTCTATACCATGTTGCAGTAACCACAGAGTACACGGCTCTCTGTACCATGTTGCAGAAACCACAGAGTACACAGCTGTCTGTACCATGTTGCAGTAACCACAGAGTACAAAGCTGTCTGTACCATGTTGCAGTAACCACAGAGTACACAGCTTTCTGAACCATGTTGCAGAAACCACAGAGTACACAGCTGTCTGTACCAGGTTGCAGTATCCACAGAGTACACAGCTCTCTGTACCATGTTGCAGTTACCACAGAGTACGAAGCTCTCTGTACTATGTTGCAGTGACCGCAGTGTACAGAACTCTCAGTAGCTCATCTCTGTACCGTATTGCAGTGACTACAGAGTTAACTACCCTCGTTTAACATCTAAAAGTTTTCAGTGTTTGACGTTCCATTGAGAACTGGACCAAAAAAAAATTAAAAAATCACTGCAATCTATCTTTCTAGGTCACTGCAGTGATACAAGGTAATGACTTTCTTAGTCACTGCAGTGATATCAACAGTGAGAGGAATCTTAAAGTTTTCTACAGTGATTCCAGGTCAAGAGGTCAACATTTCAGCTACAGCTCTACAAATTGAAGCATGGTCGTCTACAACTCTACAGATTGAAGCATGGTCGTCTACAACTCTACAGATTGAAGCATGGTCGTCTACAGCTCTACAGATTGAAGCATGGTCGTCTACAGCTCTGCAGACTGAAGCATGGTCGTCTACAGCTCTGCAGACTGAAGCATGGTCGTCTACAGCTCTGCAGACTGAAGCATGGACCAGTTACAGCATACTCCAGTATGCAACTAAGACAAATAACGAGGCTTACAGCATATTATTGTGAGCAGGTAAACAGGTATTCCTGTCTTATGAACGTGTTAGAGTTACCATCAGAGACAGTGGCCGTGGCAGCAGTGTAGGCTGAGAACACTGCAGTAAATATCCACGACGCACGGCGTTGATCCGAACGTCCGGATCACTGAGGATCTCCGAAGTTTTAGTGAGGTTTATAAGTGTCCCAGTACCTGATGCTAGGAAAGAACTGACCCCACTTATTGGATTGGCTACTCACAGGTGACCTCCTGACCTCATTCTTTGACCTGGCGACATCCCTTCTCTCCGGTGCACTACGACGTATTTACTAGGAGAGGCATCGGTTCTAGAACAGAGAAGTTTTTTTCTTAACTGATGTCCTAGTGTTTGTCTATATGTCTTTCTAAATCATTCCACTAGGAAACAATGTATCAAGGTTTCTTCCTTTTTATATAATCAGGTCTTAGCGTTCTCTGTGTGATGTGGGTCGAAACGTGCGCGAAACCTCTCATACAATACCAAAACCCAAATTCTGTGTCGTTTTTACACAATACCAACACAAGATTTTACTGGGTTTTTTAACCCGAGAGAGTGCTAGCCAGCCAACATAACCCAGGAAAGTCAGTGCCTCATCGAGGACTGTCTTATTTCCATTGGGAGTTCGTTAATATTTCCCCCCAGAATGCGACCCACAACAGTCGACTGGCACCCTGGTACCTACTTACTGTCAGCTGAATAGTGACAGCAGGTGTAAGGTGACTAACGCCCAGGTACCTACGTATTACTGCTATGTGAACAGTAACAGCACGTGCCCAGCCATCGATCCCCAAGTCTCTCAGTGAGTGAACTGAGGAGTCTGTCCACTGAGGGTACCTAGCAGGTATACTCCTCCACGGTATTACCCTCTTACCACAGATTGATGTAAACCTCAACTTCAAATCTGCACAAGATGCCACCCCGAATGGTGCTTAAAAGCAGCCTCAGACGCCAGTATTCTGAAGTAAGCAACTTTATGGACAAAAACTGCTCAACTAACCGCTATGGAGAAACCGGCAGTTTGCTACGCTGGTGACGAGTCAGGTGAGGCTCGTAAAAGGAGCATAAGATTCAGGATATCGACGGTTTCATGGGCACTAAAGAGTGGATGAGCTAGGCTTCTTGGAGGCGCAGAGACGGGGGGTCGAGCCCTCGGCGGGACAGTTACCGCGGTGTTGTTTCGCGGTTAAGTGTCAGTAAGGCGGAGGAAAGTTGCGCTTCGCAAAGAGGTAAACACAGCATGCAAATATGCAATCAGTCATTTTATTGCTTGTTGACCCTTGCACCCCAGCTTTGATGCAACAATACCCTTGCGTGATGTAACTCAATCTCTGTTGGAGAGAGAGAGAGAGAGAATGTGTACATGGTAAAGACAGATAGCACATTCTGTCTACTGGGAAGAACTTTCTATTCTTACCAAGATTCAGAACTATCATGTATTATGTAGGTGTATTAGTCGAGGATAGAAAAGCAGAAGGCTTTCTTCCCACCCTAGGAGAGAGAGAGAGAGAGAGGCAGAGAGATGGAGGGTAGGATGACAGGGGTCACGGAGGAAGTAGAATGAGAGATATTTTGACACGATAACTTTTCTATACTGACCCCCCCCTCATCACTGACAGACATGATAGCTCTCTTATACTGACCCTCACATCTCTAACAGACATGATACCTCCCCTATACTGACCTTCACAATTCCAACAGACGTGATGTTTACCTTCCGCTAACCTGCTCCACCAGGATAAGCAGTATCATATGTGAGGATATGCTTTATCCTGGTTAATATCATTTATATTAGAACTTTATTACTGTTATTTCTGCATGTCTTTGCACCCAAGTTAGTTTATGAACTATAAAGACAAGCATCTGTCTAGTGATGGTCTCATTATTGCTGTTATTTCGCAATTTTACAAAAACGTGATACATTATTTTTTCGCCTTAATTTGTTTCTCGTTACACCAAGTTCTCGTGATTATGAATAAAGTTAAAATGTCATCTGTTCGTTGATGAGAGAGTGTTTGTAAATATACGAGAAATGTATTGTCAGTTGCACTGATGAGACACATACATAAATACACACACACACACACACACAGATGAATCACAGGGATGTTAGGAAGTATTTCTTCAGCCACAGAGTAGTCAGGAAGTGGAATAGTTTGGGAAGCGATGTAGTGGAGGCAGGATCCATACATAGCTTTAAGCAGAGGTATGATAAAGCTCACGGTTCAGAGAGAGTGACCTAGTAGCGACCAGTGAAGAGGCGGGGCCAGGAGCTCGGACTCGACCCCTGCAACCTGAGCTAGGTGAGTACAACTAGGTGAGTACACAACACACACACACACATACACACACACACAAAAAAGTGATAGTTCTAGAGCCCTTAGAGATTAGTGCCATGAACAATTACCAGCTGCAGTTGTACAACAAATTACGAAAAGTGAGACAAAAGAGAGAGAGAGAGAGAGAGAGAGAGAGAGAGAGAGATGGATGATTCGATAGCATTTTTTAAAGCACCAAGAAGGCTTCTGATACTGCAACTTTACAACAGACTGCAATAAACACTCGTGGAGCAGCCAGGAACAAGGAACAAACCCTGATGTTGCAGAGTAACAAAGAGGAAGGAAACAGAGGGTGAGTCTCCGAGGAGTAGTGTCAGGACCGGCGGGAGTGACAGGATGGCTTCCTCAAGGATGATTACTAGGACCAGTACTGTTTCTGGTGTAAGTGAATGACACGCCACAAGAGGAACTCAGCTGGATCAGTGTTTGCTGATTATGTTAGTTCAGGAGGAAATTATAAATAGATGAAGACAAGGAGACTTTACAAATGGATCAGGAGAAACTTTCATATAGGCCAGACTGGGTCAGTCAGTGTAGTCAGTCAGTCTGGATCACTCAGTGTAGTCAATCAGACTGTGTCAGTCAGTGTAGTCAATCAGACTAGGTCAGTCAGTGTAGTTAATCAGACTGGGTCAGTCAGTGTAGTCAATCAGACTGTGTCAGTCAGTGTAGTCAATCAGACTGTGTCAGTCAGTGTAGTCAATCAGACTAGGTCAGTCAGTGTAGTTAATCAGACTGGGTCAGTCAGTGTAGTCAATCAGACTAGGTCAGTCAGTGTAGTTAATCAGGCTGGGTCAGTCAGTGTAGTCAATCAGACTGGGTCAGTCAGTGTAGTCAATCAGACTGGGTCAGTCAGTGTAGTCAATCAGACTGGGCCAGTCAGTGTAGTCAATCAGACTGGGTCAGTCAGTGTAAACAGACAAATAAAACAGGTGAGCATCATTCATACTTCTATCTTAACCCACACATAGGTTAAAATAGGTTATGTTAGGTTAAAATGGGTTGAAATTATGTGGACTACAATTCCGTACAATACAATACAACAGAGTAGGTTAGAACTAGGTTAGAGATAAGCTGAAATAGGTCGTAATGGGGGACTTAAACATTAAGCAGTTTCCCGTAACTACTCAAAATTGCTATCACCTTTACTATCACTATTACCACGACTACTACCATCTTAACTACCACCATCAGCACTACTACTATCATCTTCACTACCACTATTACCACGACTACTACCATCTTCACTACCACCATCACCACAATTCTTCAATTTGTCTCCTCGCACACACTCCTCACATATTCATTATCACCACACTCACAATGACCGTGATTCGACCCCCCACAAGCCCAGCGAGGTAAGCACATGTTGCGAATAAGAAATTTTTTAAAGAACTTCAGAATGTGGCCTGTTACCATTTATTTCTTATGCAACAAGATTTTTGGATCCGAGTTCTTTAAAGGTCTTTTAGAGTCTAGGGGAAGTAATTTCAACTGGGAAACTCCATAGAATAATATTCAAATTTATTAAAGTATTTAAATACAATACTTTATCTTCTCTTTGTAGTTAATTTAACTTAATACTTTGTACAATAAATTTACCATATACATTTAGTTCAAAATCATGGAAATGTCACATTAATAAGGAAGTTTAATTATTCTTCCTGTATCTAAGTCCTCATTAATATTTACGTCTCTTTCTTAACAAGACTGTAAACTCAAAATACAAAAGGTACAAGATTTAACAAGACCTTTGAATCTGGCCGTATAGTATCTCTATGGATTACTGAACTGACCAAGAATATAAATATCAAAAGAGTCTTTCAAAGTAATGAGGAACAAAGTGAGTCAGCTCTATAGTCCAATTCTCAAAACCATTCAAACTGTACACCGAAAGAGCCAATATACGATCAGTTGTCAGGGCTAGAGCAGGGAGCAGACTGACTACTTGCCAGTCTGTTGACGTGTCGTCAGGTTGGATCAGCTGAGCCACGTCAGCCAGCCGGACATAAACAACTGAACAATTCACCGGATGGTTCCGAGACTTAAACTCTATATACACAAGAAATCCTACCTAACAATAATACTAAAATAACAGTGATAATTACAAAATAGTGATAATAACAATAATAGCGATAATAACGATAATAGTGATAATAACGATAATAGCGATAATACCATAATAGTGATAATAACGATAATAGCGATAATTCCATGGTATTTTTCATATATTAAGAGATAATAATATAACGCCGAAAATCTCTATTTTAGCTATAAACGGGGACTTTCGCGCTATAATATTAAGTGATGAACATATGCTCTTACAATATTTAAATAACACAGGATGACCAATTTCGAAGATATAACACCCCCCCCCCGTACGACAATAGGTCGCAGTAGGGAGTTTGCAAGCGTCCTTGGTAATATCTCCTTTATAGTAAGCGTCCTGTTGGTAAATAAGGCAAGTAGTACGAAGGAAGAATGGAGAAGCAAGAACTCGAGCAGCATGGTTATTTGCCAGAGGATGAGCTTTTGGAACAATGGCCAGAAGAACTATCTAGAGTGGCTTCCATCACAATTCGAGAATAGGAGTCTCGGACATGACTGTCAGGGTCATCCATGTGTACTTAATACTTCGTCCCATCAACGAAACGGCTTTCATAGTCATACTGTCAATATAAAAGAAAATTATTAACAAAAATATATAATATACATATAAATTAGGCTCTAAGAGTACTCATTACTTTACTTTACATTTTAAGGTATACATTTTTTTTTCAGGGGCGAGAAAGAGCATCAGCAATTATGTTAAGGGACCCACTTAAGTGTTGAATACTAATCAGATAAGGTTGGATCCTCAGAGCCCATCTGAGGATTCGGGTGTTCTTTGATTTCATAGAATTAATATAAATTAAAGGGTTGTGTTCAGAAAATACCATAATTTTATGGGGGGAGGTTCCCAGATAAATGTCAAAATGTTCCAAAGATATTAAGAGGGCAAGAGCTTCTTTCTCTACAGTGGAGTAATTCTTTTGGTGACGTTTCAACTTTGAAGAAAAATAAGATATAGGATGCAAAATATCAGTAGAGGGGGATTTCTGAAGTAACACCGCCCCCACAGCATAACCGCTGGCATCAATGTGTAAATAGAAGGGTTGATTAAAGTCAGGACTTTTCAATACGGGTGACGAAGAAAGCAACTGCTTCAACCGATTAAAAGCTATCTCACAATCTTTCGTCCAGCAAAACTTCATCTTACTACTGGTTAACTCAGTAAGAGGAGATGCAACCTGAGAAAAATTAGGACAGAAACGTCGATAATAACCAGTCATTCCAAGGAACCTCTGTATAGACTTTCTATCTTGAGGGATAGGAAACTCGGCAATGGCTCTAACTTTTACATCAACAGGACGTACCTCACCTTGACCTATACAAAAACCGAGGTATTTAATCTTGGCTTGTCCAAACTGACACTTGGCTAAATTTATGGTGAAGTTGTACTTTTCTAACTTCTTAAATAAGGTTTCCAGGCGAATTAAATGTTGCTCCCACTCATTGCTATATATAACAAGATCATCTAGATATGCATCCACTCCTTCTAAATCATTGGTCAGCAGGTTCATCAGGCGCTGAAAGGTAGAGGCCGCGTTACACAACCAGAAGGGCATAACACGATAATTGAATAATCCGCCTTGTATAGTAAATGCGGATATTTCTTAGGCTCGCTGGGTAAGCGGCACTTGGTAATAGCCCCTTAATAAATCCAGGCGGGTGACATAGGTGGCTCCTGATACTCTGTCTATTAGATCATCAATACGGGGTAGTGGGAAACCATCTGATACCGTGAGAGCATTAACCTTACGATAATCAGTGCACATTCTAGAAGTTCCATCAGGCTTGGGAACTAATATACAGGGCGAGGCCCACGGACTTTTACTCCGTTCTATGAGTCCATGGGACAAAAAAAATTCTACTTCTTTGTTTAATGTTTCCTGTTTGAGTGGACTTGCCCTATAAGGTGACTGTTTGCAAGGCTTTGCTCCTTGTACATATATGTCGTGAATTCCCAATGTACAACACCTAGGGACGTCATCGAATAAAACCTCATAACGTAATATCAAGTCTTTGATATCTTTGGCTTTCTTCAAATCAAGGTCCATAAGAAAGGTATCAAGAGATTGCAATGTCTCTGAATTTTTTAAACGTACTTCTATCGCTTTAGAGATGCTGGGCAGACTTACATTTTCAGTTTCAGCTAAAGGAAGAACTGTCGAAACTGGTACGATACTAGGGTGGTAAGCCTTAAGTTGGTTATGTGATAAGTACGTTTTGCTTTTCTCTTTCCTGGAGTTTGTAGTACATAATTTACCTCATTGAGCCGCTCAATCACTTCCAAAGGACCTTCGTATCTAGGTTGCAGAGCGTGTCCAGGTAAGAATTTCTGTGCCATCACTCTGTCACCTGGTTTGAAGAAACGAGAGCGTGTGTGTTTGTCATAACAATGCTTAGCTAAGTTTTTTGAGGCTAATTCCCTCAGTTGTGACAAACGCTTTTGCATTAGAGTTGGAGTTGTTTTAAGCGAGGGTTCTGATTTTCCGGTCCATGAATCTTTTAGTACGGCGAGGGGGCCGCGTACTTGGTGTCCGTAAATTAATTAAAATGGACTGAACCCAGTGCTTTCTTGTTCGCTTTCCCTTAAGGCGAACAAGAGGAATGGTATTCCTTCGTCCCAATCTCTGGAAAACTGCTCGCAGTACGCTCTCATCATTGATTTTAATGTTTGATGAAATCGTTCGAGGGCTCCTTGCGACTGAGTGTGATAAGCAACAGAAAATACGGACTTAATTCCGAGGCGTGATAAGGCATCGCGAAACATCTTAGAGGTAAAATTTGAACCTTGATCTGATTGAATTATTCGGGGAATCCCCACCTGTGAGAAAAAATTTTGAAAAGCTCGAACAATGATGCGAGAATTAATTTTTCTCAAAGGGATAGCCTCTGGATATCGAGCAACAACATCCATAATTGTAAACAGATATTGATTCCCTTGTTTAGTCTTGGGTAACGGACCAACACAATCTATTATCAGGCATGAGAAGGGCTCACCACTGACGGGAATCGGAATGAGGGGAACTGGTGGAGGTGTGTGCGAAGGTTTGCCGGTCACTTGGCAGACTTGACAACCTTTTAGATAGCTTTCCACAGTCTCCTTCATTCTGGGCCAATGAAAATGCTTGGCTATTTTGCCCAGCGTTTTCTTTACTCCCAAATGTCCTCCCATGGGACTATGGTGGGCGAAACTAATGGCCAATTCTCTAAAGGTGTTAGGTAGCACTACTAGATGTTTGCTGGTAGACAGATGATAGTCGGAAGACAAAAGAGACTTTTCCTTTCTCATTAATATACCATTAGCAAGATAGTAACAATTTTCCAGGTCTTGGGCGTCGTCTGCTGTAATAGCTATCTCTCGTAATTTCTCTAGGGATGGATCAAGGAACTGATCCCTTATTAAATCTTCTTTCGATAGCATTTTAATATCAGAATCTTGAAAAGGGCCGATCATAGAATATTTCAGATTTGAAGATCCGGGTTGTAAGGATCGACTGAACAATAAATCGAGACCTAAATCTTCGCCTTCACTTAGAACTTCAGTTGATAAAGGATTTTGATGCGCTCTAGACATTGCTCTAGTTATAACATTGAGAGGAAATAAGGTAGGAGCCTCTTTTCGAGCTTCTATGGCATAGTTAATGTCAGTAGAATTATCAATAACTAGAGGCTCTCGGCTTATACCTGGATAGTCTAGATCATTGCCTATGAGTAAGTCAACGCCCTGAATAGGAAAAGTTTCACTGGATATACCTACCGACACAAAGCCAGTATAGGTTGGTGTTTGGATGTATATCCTGTGAAGAGGCACTCTCATAATGGTGCCTCCATAGGCTTCTAATAAGACATCTAGCTTTGTGCGAGTCATATCACTTACAGGAAGTATGTCCTGCTTCAACAATGTTAAATAACTTCCAGTATCACGGAAGGAATTAATTTCAACTAATTGAGTCTCGTCTATTCCAACTTTCACTTTAGCAAAGTAGGGACTCATAGCTGAGTGAATATCTTTTTCTGAAACAGCTCTAGTATTGACTCATCTAGGATGACTACTGATTCGTTCTTGTGAACCTTGTTCGGTACAAGGGTTCAGTTTCTTTTGAGTTGTCGATGAAGATATTACCTGAGTTGGGAAACGAAGTCGCTCGTTCCTGGTATCCCTCTCTAGCCAATAACAGTATTTCCTTACATGCCCTTTCTTATTACAATAAGTGCAGTTCAACTCACTGTTATGCATTAGTGGTTTTGAACTTTTCCTTGAGTTAGATCTAAATTTATTATTAATAGGCGTGGAGGCATCATAGGAGGTCTGGCAAGGATTCTGTATGCAACGCATATCTCTAGGATTGGATCGTCCTTTCTTAGGGGCATATTTAGTTACCGTTTCCTTACTTTTTGTTTCGCCAATCAATTGTTAGGATATTTCATAATTATCGGCGAGCGAGGCTGTTTCTAGTATATTTACTATGGGGCAACTAATCAAATACCTATGCAAGTCTTCTGGTAAATTATTATAGAAATCCTCATGCAGGATCATTTGGGAAAGACTTTCCATAGATTTACAGTTAGAAGCTCTACACCATCTCTCAAAAGCGATTTTCTTTTCACGAGCAAAATCTACATACGACTGAGTTGGCTGGCGTTCTAATACTCTAAAGGTTTTTTGATAACTTACGGGGAGGAGATCATAAGCCTTTAGGATAGCCTTCTTAACGGAGTCATAATCCACATATTTCTCAAAAGGTAACGTAGCCGTACAACTTTGAGCTTTACCAGTAACGAAGTATGTAATAAGGTTGCCCAGTGTTGTCGGGGCCAGCTCATAGCACGTTCTTGATTCTCAAAGACTTCAAAGTAAGTATCTAAATCTCCGTCATTAAACCTTGGAACCATAGATGCAGCTTTTTGTATATTGAAAGAATCATTTGAGGATTCAGTACATCTTTCACTCACTTGTTGTTGTCTTATATAGCGGAGCATTTCCCTTTGAAAGTCTTCTTCATTTAATTTACGCTGAGCCTCAATTTGAGCAGTCTGTAAAATAAATAGTCTCTCTAATTTCTCAAACTGACTTTGAGAAATATGCCCCGATGGTATCGAAAATGAGGGACTTGAACTGGCTGTATGTGGATATTCCTTTGGACGTGCACCTTGGTGAGGGAAAGGCTGACCATTAATAGGAATTCCTTCAGTAACGGGCGAATGCCGAACAGCGGCTGCACCCTGCAATACTTCATCTACTTTACTAGAGGCCAAAGCGGGACCTAATCTGTCTGATTCAATTTCAAGATCAACTCTTTGAAATTGTTCTTCTAATACTTCGATTCTCGACTGGTAGCTTACTTGAGAAACTAAACTTTCAGAGTCAGAATCTCCTGCTACATGATGGTTAGAGGCCCCTGGAAACAATTTGTTTATAATTATTGCTGTGTAATATCTATCGTATAGTACTCCCAATTTAAGAGCTATCTGCCAGCACGTTTGAAGTTTCAAGGAGTCCAGCTTTGACAATGTTAAATCTTCTAATAACTCTTCAATGTGATCTTCCATGATCAATATTTTGAGATAAATTCCCAGTATATAACTTTAATATTGTTCTTTTGATCAATGTCTTAGAACAACAGAGATCCCGGACGGGTACCCCATTTGTTGCGAATAAGAAATTTTTTAAAGAACTTCAGAATGTGGCCTGTTACCATTTATTTCTTATGCAACAAGTTTTTTGGATCCGAGTTCTTTAAAGATCTTTTAGAGTCTAGGGGAAATAATTTCAACTGGGAAACTCCATAGAATAATATTCAAATTTATTAAAGTATTTAAATACAATACTTTATCTTCTCTTTGTAGTTAATTTAACTTAATGCTTTGTACAATAAATTTACCATATACATTTAGTTCCAAATCATGGAAATGTCATATTAATAAGGAAGTTTAATTATTCTTCCTGTATCTAAGTCCTCATTAATATTTACGTCTCTTTCTTAAGAGGACTGTAAACTCAAAATACAAAAGGTACAAGATTTAACAAGACCTTTGAATCTGGCCGAATAGTATCTCTATGGATTACTGAACTGACCAAGAATATAAATATCAAAAGAGTCTTTCAAAGTAATGAGGAACAAAGTGAGTCAGCTCTATAGTCCAATTCTCAAAACCATTCAACTGTACACCGTAAGAGCCAATATACGATCAGTTGTCATGGCTAGAGCTGGGAGCAGACTGACTACTTGCCAGTCTGTTGACGTGTCGTCAGGTTGGATCAGCTGAGCCACGTCAGCCAGCCGGACATAAACAACTGAACAATTCACCGGATGGTTCCGAGACTTAAACTCTATATACACAAGAAATCCTACCTAACCATAATAGTAAAATAATAGTGATAATTACAAAATAGTGATAATAACGATAATAGTGATAATAACAATAATAGTGATAATAACGATAATAGCGATAATACCATAATAGTGATAATAACGATAATAGTGATAATAACGATAATAGCGATAATACCATAATAACGATAATAACGATAATAACGATAACAGCGATAATAACGATAATACCATGGTATTTTTCATATATTAACAGATAATAATATAACGCCGAAAATCTCTATTTTAGCTATAAACGGGGACTTTTGCGCTATAATATTAAGTGATGAACATATGCTCTTACAATATTTAAATAACACAGGATGACCAATTTCGAAGATATAACAAAGACAGAGAGAGAGAGAGAGAGAGAGAGAGAGAGAGAGAGAGAGAGAGAGAGAGAGAGAGAGAGAGAGAGAGAGAGAGAGAGAGAGAGAGAGAGAGAGAGAGAGAGAGAGAAAGAGAGAGAGAGAGAGAGAGAGAGAGAGAGAGAGAGAACTGGAAAGCTCTTCTCCAGGGGGATGTTGACAACCAAGTGAAAGCCTTCACTGGACACATCCTTAATCTGCAACAAGAACACATTCCTCACCGGCAATATGTGACAAAGCCTACAGATCAGCCTTGGTTTGGCTTTCGTTGTAGAGAGGCTGCTACTGCTAAGTACAAAGCATGGCGAAGGTATAAGAGACATCCTACCACCTATAACAGGAACTTGCACATGCAAGCCTGTAGGCATATGGGTGATGTTCAAAAGTGGGCCATTGCTAAATGGGAGGTGGACACTAAAAGAAAGGTAGCATCAGGTAGGGTAGGCTCCAAAACCTGGTGGTCCCTGGTCAAGGACAGACAAGGTTATTTGCCTGATGAACTTATTCCACCTCTAAATCGACAGGATGGGACCACCTCTACTAGTAGTCAAGAGAAGGCGGACCTCTTTGCTGAACACTTTGCTACCAAAATGCAAGTTCCTGATCCAGCAAGGGACCCTCCTTGGCTAGCTGCACGAACTGTGTCAAAACTGTCAGTGGTGACAATAAGGCAGGAGGAGGTGCATTTCCTTCTTAAATCACTTGACCAAGAAAAGGCTGTGGGCCCAGACAAGTTGAGCCCAAGATTGTTGAGAAGATGTGCAGACCAGCTAGCAGCACCTCTAACTCTGCATCTTTCAGCACTGCCTAGTACAGTGTAAATGACCCTCTCTATGGAAAGAGGCAAATGTAGTCCCTGTTCACAAAAAGAAGAGCAGAGCAGAAATCAGCAACTACAGACCAGTGTCACTCCTGTCAATCACTGGTAAGATCCTTGAGACAATAATCTCAAGACAAATGACAGATTTTTTTGACTACCACTCACTACTTTGTGATCGTCAATATGGCTTCAGGAAAGGTTACTCTGCTGCTGATCTGTTGTTAAACCTCTCCACTAAGTGGCACCAGTCACTGGATGAATCCAAAGTCAGCTGTGTGGTAGCACTGGACATTGCTGGCGCTTTCGACCGGGTGTGGCACCAGGGCCTCTTAGCAAAACTTCAAGCACTGGGAATTGCAGGCTCTACGCTATGTCTCCTCAGTGATTACCTTCATGGTAGATCTCTAAGTGTAGTCCTCAATGGAACGGAATCAGCAAGGCATCCTATTGGGGCAAGCGTTCCATAAGGAAGCGTGCTGGGTCCACTGTTATGGAATGTCTACTTCAACGACCTTCTTCATCTCATCCCAGAATCACATGCATATGCAGACGACTGTACACTGACATTCACTTATCCAAGAGAAGAAATTCCAGCTGCTCTAAGCTACATCTATCACCAGCTGAGAGCTATATCAGCTTGGGGAAATAGATGGCAAGTAACATTTGCACCTGAGAAAACGCAAATGATGATCGTCTCTAGGCACCATGATGATAATGCTGGTGCAGTAGTAAGGATGAATGGGAGGATGTTGGCACCTGGAGAAGAAGTTGATATCCTTGGAGTGAAATTTAACTCCAAACTAACCATGAAGAACCATGTTGTAAATCTTGCAAACAAGGCAGCCAGGAAGCTTACAGCACTTCGCCGTATCTCGCATCTGCTTGACAGTAGGGGTTGCAAGATCCTGTACGAGGCACAAGTACGCTCACACCTTGAGTATGCTCCACTTTCTTGGTTTGCCTGCCCCCCCTCTCATCTGCGACTGCTTGACAGAGTAGAGAACAGAGCAAGACGTCTCATCTCTCGCCTGGACCCATCCTGGATAGATCTGTCATTTCAGCAGAGCCTTCAACATAGGAGGGATGTGGGTGGCCTTACTGTTATGTACAAGGCCAATAGTATGACTGGCAGTATAACTGGCAGTATGACTGGCAGTATGACTGGCAGTATGACTGGCAGAATGACTGGCAGTATGACTGGCAGTATGACTGACAGTATGACTGGCAGTATGGCTGGCAGTATGACTGGCAGTATAACTGGCAGTATGACTGGCAGTATGACTGGCAGTATGACTGGCAGTATAACTGGCAGTATGACAGTATGACTGACAGTATGACTATGACAGTATGGCTGACAGTATGACTGGCAGTATGACTGACAGTATGACTGGCAGTATGACTGCAGTATGACTGGCAGTAGACTGGCAGTATGACAGTATGACCTGACAGTATGACTGGCAGTATGACAGTATGACAGTATGACTGGCAGTATGACTGGCAGTATGACTGGCAGTATGACTGACAGTATGACTGGCAGTATGACTGGCAGTATGACTGGCAGTATGACTGGCAGTATGACTGGCAGTATGACTGGCAGTATGACTGACAGTATGACTGGCAGTATGACTGGCAGTATGACTGGCAGTATGACTGGCAGTATGACTGAGAGTATGACTAGCAGTATGACTGGCAGTATGACTGGCAGTACGACTGGCAGTATGACTGGCAGTATGACTGACAGTATGACTGGCAGTATGACTGGCAGTATGAGTGGCAGTGTGACTGGCAGTATGACTGGCAGTATGACTGGCAGTATGACTGGCAGTATGACTGGCAGTATGACTGGCAGTATGACTGGCAGTATGACTGACAGTATGACTGGCAGTATGACTGGCAGTATGACTGGCAGTATGACTGGCAGTATGACTGGCAGTATGACTGGCAGTATGACTGGCAGTATGACTGGCAGTATGACTGACAGTATGAGTGGCAGTGTGACTGGCAGTATGACTGGCAGTATGACTGGCAGTATGACTGGCAGTATGACTGGCAGTATGACTGGCAGTATGAGTGGCAGTATGAGTGGCAGTGTGACTGGCAGTATGACTGGCAGTATGACTGGCAGTATGACTGGCAGTATGACTGACAGTATGAGTGGCAGTGTGACTGGCAGTATGACTGGCAGTATGACTGGCAGTATGACTGACAGTATGACTGGCAGTATGACTGGCAGTATGACTGGCAGTATGACTGACAGTATGACTGGCAGTATGACTGGCAGTAAGAATGACAGTATGACTGGCAGTATGACTGGCAGTATGACTGGCAGTATGACTGGCAGTATGACTGACAGTATGACTGGCAGTATGACTGACAGTATGACTGGGAGTGTGACTGGCAGTATGACTGACAGTATGACTGGCAGTATGACTGACAGTATGACTGGCAGTATGACTGGCAGTATGACTGGCAGTATGACTGGCAGTATGACTGGCAGTATGACTGACAGTATGACTGGCAGTATGACTGAGAGTATGAGTGGCAGTGTGACTGGCAGTATGACTGGCAGTATGACTGGCAGTATGACTGGCAGTATGACTGGCAGTATGAGTGGCAGTATGAGTGGCAGTGTGACTGGCAGTATGACTTGCAGTATGACTGGCAGTATGACTGGCAGTATGACTGACAGTATGAGTGGCAGTGTGACTGGCAGTATGACTGGCAGTATGACTGGCAGTATGACTGGCAGTATGACTGGCAGTATGACTGAGAGAATGACTGGCAGTATGACTGGCAGTATGACTGGCAGTATGACTGACAGTATGACTGGCAGTATGACTGGCAGTATGAATGACAGTATGACTGGCAGTATGACTGGCAGTATGACTGGCAGTATGACTGGCAGTATGACTGACAGTATGACTGGCAGTATGACTGACAGTATGACTGGGAGTGTGACTGGCAGTATGGCTGACAGTATGACTGGCAGTATGACTGACAGTATGACTGGCAGTATGACTGACAGTATGACTGGCAGTATGACTGGCAGTATGACTGGCAGTATGACTGACAGTATGACTGGCAGTATGACTGGCAGTATGAATGACAGTATGACTGGCAGTATGACTGGCAGTATGACTGGCAGTATGACTGGCAGTATGACTGACAGTATGACTGGCAGTATGACTGACAGTATGACTGGGAGTGTGACTGGCAGTATGGCTGACAGTATGACTGGCAGTATGACTGACAGTATGACTGGCAGTATGACTGACAGTATGACTGGCAGTATGACTGTTCACAACCAGGTATGTGAAGGGTTACCTTAAAACCAGGTAAGAGGCAACAAAGGATACTGACGAACATACTAACGTCCCTTGGCTTCCTGCTCTCATCAATTTCGTAAGTATAGATCACCACTCGTGAAAATTTAATATTTTTGCTTTCATAATTCACGTTTTACTACTGTCCTGACTTGGGTAATATTTAGTCGTCACTATTTCTTTTAAAAGCCTTCAGTCTCTCAAGCAAATGACTCCTTGTTCAGCTTGTAATTTTCTTTGTTTCTTTCTCAGCCTTGCTGGATGGTGAGGGTCACCCGTAAGATGCTGGATGGTGAGGGTCACCCGTAAGATGCTGGATGGTGAGGGTCACCCGTAAGATGCTGGATGGTGAGGGTCACCCGTAAGATGCTGGATGGTGAGGGTCACCCGTAAGATGCTGGATGGTGAGGGTCACCCGTAAGATGCTGGATGGTGAGGGTCACCCGTAAGATGCTGGATGGTGAGGGTCACCCGTGAGATGCTGGTTGGTGAGGGTCACCCGTAAGATGCTGGATGGTGAGGGTCACCCGTAAGATGCTGGATGGTGAGGGTCACCCGTGAGATGCTGGATGGTGAGGGTCACCCGTAAGATGCTGGATGGTGAGGGTCACCCGTGAGATGCTGGATGGTGAGGGTCACCCGTAAGATGCTGGATGGTGAGGGTCACCCGTAAGATGCTGGATGGTGAGGGTCACCCGTAAGATGCTGGATGGTGAGGGTCACCCGTGAGATGCTGGATGGTGAGGGTCACCAGTGAGATGCTGGATGGTGAGGGTCACCCGTGAGATGCTGGATGGTGAGGGTCACCAGTGAGATGCTGGATGGTGAGGGTCACCCGTGAGATGCTGGATGGTGAGGGTTACCCGTGAGATGCTGGATGGTGAGGGTCACCCGTGAAATACTGGATGGTGAGGGTCACCCGTGAGATGCTGGATGGTGAGGGTCACCAGTGAGATGCTGGATGGTGAGGGTCACCCGTGAGATGCTGGATGGTGAGGGTTACCCATCAGATGCTGTATGGTGAGGGTTACCCGTGAGATGCTGGATCGTGAGGGTCACCAGTGAGATGCTGGATGGTGAGGGTCACCCGTGAGATGCTGGATGGTGAGGGTCACCCGTGAGATGCTGGATGGTGAGGGTTACCCATCAGATGCTGGATGGTGAGGGTCACCCATCAGATGCTGGATGGTGAGGGTCACCCATCAGATGCTGGATGGTGAGGGTCACCCATCAGATGCTGGATGGTGAGGGTCATCCATCAGATGTTGGAGGGTGAGGGTCACCCGTGAGATGCTGGATGGTGAGGGTCACCCGTGAGATGCTGGATGGTGAGGGTCACCCGCGAGATGCTGGATGGTGAGGGTCACATGTGAGATGCTGGATGGTGAGGGTCACCCGTGAGATGCTGGATGGTGAGGGTTACCCATTAGATGCTGGATGGTGAGGGTCACCCGCGAGATGCTAGATGGCGAGGGTCAACCGTGAGATGCTGGATGGTGAGGGTCACCCGTGAGATGCTGGATGGTGAGGGTCACCCGTGAGATGCTGGATAGTGAGGGTCACCTGTGAGATGCTGGATGGTGAGGATCACCCATGAGATGCTGGATGGTGAGGATCACCCGAGAGATGCTGGATGGTGAGGGTCACCCGTGAGATGCTGGATGGCGAGGGTCACCCATCAGATGCTGGATGGTGAGGGTCACCCATCAGATGCTGGACGGTGAGGGTCACCCATCAGATGCTGGATGGTGAGGGTCATCCATCAGATGCTGGAGGGTGAGGGTCACCAGTGAGATGCTGGATGGTGAGGGTCACCCGTGAGATGCTGGATGGTGAAGGTCACCCGAGAGATGCTGGATGGTGAGGGTCACCAGTGAGATGCTGGATGGTGAGGGTCACCCGTGAGATGCTGGATGGTGAGGGTTACCCATCAGATGCTGGATGGTGAGGGTCACCCATCAGATGCTGGATGGTGAGGGTCACCCATCAGATGCTGGATGGTGAGGGTCACCCATCAGATGCTGGATGGTGAGGGTCATCCATCAGATGTTGGAGGGTGAGGGTCACCCGTGAGATGCTGGATGGTGAGGGTCACCCGTGAGATGCTGGATGATGAGGGTCACCCGCGAGATGCTGGATGGTGAGTGTCACCCGTGAGATGCTGGATGGTGAGGGTCACCCGTGAGATGCTGGATGGTGAGGGTCACCCATCAGATGCTGGATGGTGAGGATCACCCGTGAGATGCTGGATGGTGAGGGTCACCCATCAGATGCTGGATGGTGAGGGTCACCCATCAGATGCTGGATGGTGAGGGTCATCCATCAGATGCTGGAGGGTGAGGGTCACCCGTGACATGCTGGATGGTGAGGGTCGCCCGTGAGATGCTGGATGGTGAGGGTCACCAGTGAGATGCTGGATGGTGAGGGTCACCCGCGAGGTGCTGGATGGTGAGGGTTACCCATCAGATGCTGGATGGTGAGGGTCACCCATCAGATGCTGGATGGTGAGGGTCACCCATCAGATGCTGGATGGTGATGGCCACCCATCAGATGCTGGATGGTGAGGGTCATCCATCAGATGTTGGAGGGTGAGGGTCACCCGTGAGATGCTGGATGGTGAGGGTCACCCGTGAGATGCTGGATGGTGAGGGTCAACCGTGAGATGCTGGATGGTGAGGATCACCCGTGAGATGCTGGATGGTGAGGGTCACCCGTGAGATGCTGGATGGTGAGGGTCACACGTGAGATGCTGGATGGTGAGGGTCACCCGTGAGATGTAGGATGGTGAGGGTCACCCGTGAGATGCTGGATGGTGAGGGTTACCCATCAGATGCTGGATGGTGAGGGTCACCCATCAGATGCTGGATGGTGAGGGTCACCCATCACATGCTGGATGGTGATGGCCACCCATCAGATGCTGGATGGTGAGGGTCATCCATCAGATGTTGGAGGGTGAGGGTCACCCGTGAGATGCTGGATGGTGAGGGTCACCCGTGAGATGCTGGATGGTGAGGGTCACCCGTGAGATGCTGGATGGTGAGGATCACCCGTGAGATGCTGGATGGTGAGGGTCACCCGTGAGATGCTGGATGGTGAGGGTCACACGTGAGATGCTGGATGGTGAGGGTCACCCGTGAGATGTAGGATGGTGAGGGTCACCCGTGAGATGCTGGATGGTGAGGGTCACCCATCAGATGCTGGATGGTGAGGGTCACCCGTGAGATGCTGGATGGTGAGGGCCACCCGTCAGATGCTGGATGGTGAGGGTCACCCATCAGATGCTGGATGATGAGGGTCATCCATCAGATGCTGGATGGTGAGGGTCACACGTGAGATGCTGGATGGAGAGGGTCACCCGTGAGATGCTGGATGGTGAGGGTCACCCGTGAGATGCTGGATGGTGAGGGTCACCCGTGAGATGATGGATGGTGAGGGTCACCCGTGAGATGCTGGATGGTGAGGGCCACCCGTCAGATGCTGGATGGTGAGGGTCACCCATCAGATGCTGGATGATGAGGGTTATCCATCAGATGCTGGAGGGTGAGGGTCACACGTGAGATGCTGGATGGAGAGGGTCACCCGTGAGATGCTGGATGGTGAGGGTCACCCGTGAGATGCTGGATGGTGAGGGTCACCCGTGAGATGATGGATGGTGAGGGTCACCCGTGAGATGCTGGATGGTGAGGGTCACCCGTGACATGCTGGATGGTGAGGGTCGCCCGTGAGATGCTGGATGGTGAGGGTCACCCATCAGTTGCTGGATGGTGAGGGTCACCCGTGAGATGCTGGATGGAGAGGGTCACCCGAGAGATGTTGGATGGTGAGGATCACCCGTGAGATGCTGGATGATGAGGATCACCCGTGAGATGCTGGATGGTGAGGTTCACCCGTGAGATGCTGGATGGTGAGGATCACCCGTGAGATGCTGGATGGCGAGGGTCACCCATCAGATGCTGAATGGTGAGGGTCACCCGTGAGATGCTGGATGGTGAGGGTCACCCGTGAGATGCTGGATGGTGAGGGTCACCCATCAGATGCTGGATGGTGAGGGTCACCCATCAGATGCTGGATGGTGAGGGTCACCCATCAGATGCTGGATGATGAGGGTCACCCATCAGATGCTGGATGGTGAGGATCCCACATCAGATGCTGGATGGTGAGGGTCACCCATCAGATGCTGGATGGTGAGGGTCACCCTTGAGATGCTGGATGGTGAGGGTCACCCGTGAGATGCTGGATGGTGAGGGTCACTTATCAGATGCTGGATGGTGAGGGTCATCCATCAGATGCTGGATGGTGAGGATCATCCATCAGATGCTGGATGGTGAGGGTCACCCATCAGATGCTGGATGGTGAGGGTCACCCGTGAGATGCTGGATGGTGAGGGTCACCCGTGAGATGCTGGATGGTGAGGGTCACCCGTGAGATGCTGGAAGGTGAGGGTCACCCGTGAGATGTTGGATGGTGAGGATCACCCGTGAGATGCTGGATGGTGAGGATCACCCATCAGATGCTGGATGGTGAGGGTCACCCGTGAGATGCTGGATGGGGAGGGTCACCCGTGAGATGCTGGATGGTGAGGGTCACCCGTAAGATGCTGGATGGTGAAGATCACCCATCAGATGCTGGATGGTGAGGGTCACCCGTGAGATGCTGGATGGTGAGGGTCACCCATCAGATGCTGGATGGTGAGGGTCACCCGTGAGATGCTGGATGGTGGGGATCACCCGTGAGATGCTGGATGGTGAAGGTCACCAATCAGATGCTGGATGGTGAGGGTTACCCATCAGATGCTTGATGGTGAGGGTCACCCATCAGATGCTGGACGGTGAGGGTCACCCATCAGATGCTGGATGGTGAGGGTCACCCATCAGATGCTGGATGATGAGGGTCACCCATCAGATGCTGGATGGTGAGGGTCACCCATCAGATGCTGGATGGTGAGGGTCACCCGTGACATGCTGGGTGGTGAGGGTCACCCGTGAGATGCTGCATGTTGAGGGTCACCCGTGAGATGCTGGATGGTGAGGGTCACCCATCAGATGCTGGATGGTGAGGGTCACCCATCAGATGCTGGATGATGAGGGTCTCCCATCAGATGATGGATGGTGAGGGTCACCCATCAGATGCTGGATGGTGAGGGTCACCCATCAGATGCTGGATGGTGAGGGTCACCCGTGAGATGCTGGATGGTGAGGGTCACCCGTGAGATGCTGGATGGTGAGGGTCAACCGTGAGATGCTGGATGGTGAGGGTCACCCATCAGATGCTGGATGATGAGGGTCACCCATCAGATGCTGGATGGTGAGGGTCACCCATCAGATGCTGGATGGTGAGGGTCACCCATCAGATGCTGGATGGTGAGGGTCACCCATCAGATGCTGGATGGTGAGGGTCACCCATCAGATGCTGGATGGTGAGGGTCACCCGTGAGATGCTGGATGGTGAGGGCCACCCGTCAGATGCTGGATGGTGAGGGTCACCCATCAGATGCTGGATGATGAGGGTCATCCATCAGATGCTGGATGGTGAGGGTCACCCGTGAGATGCTGGATGGTGAGGGTCACCCATCAGATGCTGGATGGTGAGTGTCACCCATCAGATGCTGGATGGTGAGGGTCACCCGTGAGATGCTGGATGGTGAGGGTCACCCGTGAGATGCTGGATGGTGAGGGTCACCCATCAGATGCTGGATGGTGAGGGTCACCCGTGAGATGCTGGATGGTGAGGGCCACCCGTCAGATGCTGGATGGTGAGGGTCACCCATCAGATGCTGGATGATGAGGGTCATCCATCAGATGCTGGATGGTGAGGGTCACCCGTCAGATGCTGGATGGTGAGGGTCACCCATCAGATGCTGGATGGTGAGGGTCACCCGTGAGATGCTGGATGGTGAGGGTCACCCATCAGATGCTGGATGGTGAGGGTCACCCGTGAGATGCTGGATGGTGAGGGTCACCCATCAGATGCTGGATGGTGAGGGTCATCCATCAGATGCTGGATGGTGAGGGGCACCCGTGAGATGCTGGATGGTGAGGGTCACCCATCAGATGCTGGATGGTGAGGGTCACCCGTGAGATGCTGGATGGTGAGGGTCACCCATCAGATGCTGGATGGTGAGGGTCACCCATCAGATGCTGGATGGTGAGGGTCACCCATCAGATGCTGAATGGTGAGGGTCACCCATCAGATGCTGGATGGTGAGGGTCACCCATCAGATGCAGGATGGTGAGGGTCACCCATCAGATGCAGGATGGTGAGGGTCACCCATCAGATGCAGGATGGTGAGGGTCACCCATCAGATGCAGGATGGTGAGGGTCACCCATCAGATGCAGGATGAAAAGAACTGTATTGATCTAATGGGTCAGAAACAATAATCTTGAGAACTCTATTATTCCTTCTCCTTTGGCCTACCTGTCTACTACTTCCAGCAAGTAACAACAGGGGGTTTCAACTATAGCTGCCAGCAAGTAACAACAGGGAGGTTCAACTAGAGCATCCATCAAGTAGCAACAAGGGGGTTCAACTGGAGCATCCAGCAAGTAACAACAGGGGGGTTCAACTAGAGCTTCCAGCAAGTAACAACAGGGGATTCAACTAGACAACGTTAGACACATGCGCATCACTTGGGTACCTCTAATGAGGAAACGTTGAGCCACACAGTAGCTTCATCAGTCCATACAATGGAGAATGGACTGATGAAGTCACTGTGTGGCGAAACGTTTCCTCATTAGAGATACCCAAGTGTTGCACATGTGTCTAACGTTGTCTAGTTGAATTCCCTGTTGTTACTTGCTGGAAGCTCTAGTTAAACCCCCCTGTTGTTACTTGCTGGATGCTCTAGTTGAACCCCCTTGTTGCTACTTGATGGATGCTCTAGTTGAACCCCCCTGTTGTTACTTGCTGGAAGCTATAGTTGAACCCCCCTGTTGTTACTTGCTTGAAGCTCTAGTTGAAGCCCCCTGTTGTTACTTGCTGGAAGCTCTAGTTGAACTCCCGTGTTGTTACTTGCTGGATACTCTAGTTGAACCCCCCTGTTGCTACTTGCTGGATGCTCTTGTTGAACCCCCCTGTTGTTACTTGCTGGATGCTTTAGTTGAACCCCCCTGTTGCTACTTGCTTGATGCTCTAGTAGAACCCCCTGTTGTTACTTACTAGATGCTCTAGTTGAACCCCCTGTTGTTACTTGCTAGATGCTCTTGTTGAACCCCCTGTTGTTACTTGCTGGAAGCTCTAGTTGAACCCCCCTGTTGTTACTTGCAGGAAGCTCTAGTTCAACCCCCCTGTTGTTACTTGCTGGATGCTCTAGTTGAACCCCCCTGTTGTTACTTGCTGGATGCTCTAGTTGAACCCCCCTGTTGTTACTTGCTGGATGTTCTAGTTGAACCCCCCGTTGCTACTTGCTGGATGCTCTAGTTGAACCCCCCTGTTGTTACTTGCTGGATGCTCTAGTTGAACCCCCCTGTTGTTACTTGCTGGAAGCTCTAGTTGAACCCCTCTGCTGTTACTTGCTGGATGCTCTTGTTGAACCGCCCAGTTGTTACTTGCTGGAAGCTCTAGTTCAACCCCCCTGTTGTTACTTGCTGGACGCTCCAGTTGAACACCCTATTGATACTTGCTGGATGCTCTAGTTGAACCCCCCTGTTGTTACTTGCTGGATGCTCTTGTTGAACCCCCCAGTTGTTACTTGCTGGAAGCTCTAGTTGAACCCCCTGTTGTTACTTGCTTGACACTCCAGTTGAACCCCCTTGTTGTTACTTGCTGGAAGCTCTAGTTGAACCCCCCTGTTGTTACTTGCTGGAAGCTCTAGTTGAACCCCCCTGTTGTTACTTGCTGGAAGCTCTAGTTGAAGCCCCCTGATGTTACTTGCTGGAAGCTCTAGTTGAACCCCCCTGTTGTTACTTGCTGGAAGCTCTAGTTGAACGCCCTGTTATTACTTGCTTTAAGCTCTAGTTGAACCCCCCTGTTGTTATTTGCTGGCTGCTCTAGTTGAACCCTCCTGTTGTTACTTGCTGAATGCTCTAGTTGAACCCCCCTGTTGTTACTTGCTGGATGCTCTAGTTGAACCCCCCCTGTTGTTACTTGCTGGAAGCTCTACTTGAACCCCCCTGTTGTTACTTGCTGAATACTCTTGTTGAATCCCCCAGTTGTTAATTGCTGGAAGCTCTAGTTGAACCCCCCTGTTGTTACTTGCTGGATGCTCTAGTTCAACCCCATGTTGTTACTTGCTGGATGCTCTTGTTGAACCCCCTGTTGTTACTTGCAGGACGCTCCAGTTGAACCCCCTGTTGTTACTTGCTGGATGCTCTAATTGAACCCCCCTGTTGTTACTTGCTGGATGCTCTTGTTGAACCCCCCAGTTGTTACTTGCTGGAAGCTCTAGTTGAACCCCCTGTTGTTACTTGCTGGACGCTCCAGTTGAACCCCCCTGTTGTTACTTGCTGGAAGCTCTAGTTGAACCCCCCTGTTGTTACTTGCTGGAAACTCTACTTGAACCCCCCTTTTGTTACTTGCTGGAAGCTCTAGTTGAAGCCGCCTGATGTTACTTGCTGGAAGCTCTAGTTGAACCCCCCTGTTGTTACTTGCTGGAAGCTCTAATTGAACCCCACTGTTGTTACTTGCTGGAAGCTCTAGTTGAACCCCCCTGTTGTTACTTGCTGGATGCTCTAGTTGAACCCCCATGTTGTTACTTGCTGAATGCTCTAGTTGAACCCCCTGTTGTTACTTGCTGGATGCTCTAGTTGAACCCCTCTGTTGTTACTTGCTGAATGCTCTAGTTGAACCCCCCTGTTGTTACTTGCTGGATGCTCTTGTTGAACCCCCCAGTTGTTACTTTGCTGGAAGCTCTAGTTGAACCCCCCTGTTGTTACTTGCTGGATGCTCTAGTTGAACCCCATGTTGTTACTTGCTGGATGCTCTTGTTGAACCCCCTGTTGTTACTTGCTGGACGCTCCAGTTGAACCCCCCTGTTGTTACTTGCTGGAAGCTCTACTTGAACCCCCCTGTTGTTACTTGCTGAATACTCTTGTTGAATCCCCCAGTTGTTAATTGCTGGAAGCTCTAGTTGAACCCCCCTGTTGTTACTTCCTGGATGCTCTAGTTGAACCCCATGTTGTTACTTGCTGGATGCTCTTGTTGAACCCCCTGTTGTTACTTGCAGGACGCTGCAGTTGAACCCCCTGTTGTTACTTGCTGGATGCTCTAGTTGAACCCCCCTGTTGTTACTTGCTGGATGCTCTTGTTGAACCCCCCAGTTGTTACTTGCTGGAAGCTCTAGTTGAACCCCCTGTTGTTACTTGCTGGACGCTCCAGTTGAACCCCCCTGTTGTTACTTGCTGGAAGCTCTAGTTGAACCCCCCTGTTGTTACTTGCTGGAAACTCTACTTGAACCCCCCTTTTGTTACTTGCTGGAAGCTCTAGTTGATGCCGCCTGATGTTACTTGCTGGAAGCTCTAGTTGAACCCCCCTGTTGTTACTTGCTGGAAGCTCTAATTGAACCCCACTGTTGTTACTTGCTGGAAGCTCTAGTTGAACCCCCCTGTTGTTACTTGCTGGATGCTCTAGTTGAACCCCCATGTTGTTACTTGCTGAATGCTCTAGTTGAACCCCCTGTTGTTACTTGCTGGATGCTCTAGTTGAACCCCTCTGTTGTTACTTGCTGAATGCTCTAGTTGAACCCCCCTGTTGTTACTTGCTGGATGCTCTTGTTGAACCCCCCAGTTGTTACTTTGCTGGAAGCTCTAGTTGAACCCCCCTGTTGTTACTTGCTGGATGCTCTAGTTGAACCCCATGTTGTTACTTGCTGGATGCTCTTGTTGAACCCCCTGTTGTTACTTGCTGGACGCTCCAGTTGAACCCCCCTGTTGTTACTTGCTGGAAGCTCTAGTTGAACCCCCCTGTTGTTACTTGCTGGATGCTCTAGTTGAATCCCCCTGTTGTTACTTGCCGGATATTCTAGTTGAACCCCACTGTTGTTACTTGCCGGATGCTCTAGTTGAACTCCCCTGTTGTTACTTGTTGGATGCTCAATTTGAACCCCTCTGTTGTTACTTGCTAGATGCTCTAGTTGAATCCACCTGTTGTTACTTGCTAGATGCTCTAGTTGAACCCCCCTGTTGTTAGTTGCTAAATGCTCTAGTTGAACCCCCCTGTTGTTACTTGCTAGATGCTCTAGTTGGACCCCCCTGTTGTTACTAGATGCTCTAGTTGAACCCCCTGTTGTTACTTGCTAGATGCTCTAGTTGAACTCCCTGTTGTTAGTTGCTAGATGCTCTAGTTAAACCCCCCTGTTGTTACTTGCTAGATGCTCTAGCTGAACCCCCTGTTGTTACTTGCTAGATGCTCTAGTTGAACCCCAGTGTTGTTACTTACTAGATGCTCTAGTTGAACCCCCCTGTTGTTACTTGCTGGATGTTCTAGCTGAACCCCCCTCTGTTGTTACTTGCTGGATGCTCTAGTTGAACCCCCCATGTTGTTACTTGCTGGATGCTCTTGTTGAACCCCCCTGTTGTTACTTGCTAGATGCTCTAGTTGAACCTCACTGTTGTTACTTGCTGGATGCTCTAGTTGAATCCCCCTGTTGTTACTTGCTGGATGCTTTAGTCGAACCCCCCTGTTGTTACTTGCTGGATGCTCTATTTGAACCCCGCTGTTGTTACTTGCTGAAAGCTCTAGTTGAACCCCCCTGTTGTTACTTGCTGGATGGTCTAGTTGAACCCCCTTTTTGTTACTTGCTGGATGCTCTAGTTGAACCCCCTTGCTGTTACTTGCTGGATGCTCTAGTTGAACCCCCCCTGTTGTTACTTGCTGGATGCTCTAGTTGAACCCCCTTGTTGTTACTTGCTAGATGCTCTAGTTGAACCCCCGTGTTGTTACTTGCTAGATGCTCTAGTTGAACCCCCTTGTTGTTACATGCTGGATGCTCTAGTTGAACCCCCTGTTGTTACTTGCTAGATGCTCTAGTTGAACCCCCTTGTTGTTACTTGCTGGATGCTCTAGTTGAATCCCCCTGTTGTTACTTGCTGGATGGTCTAGTTGAACCCCCTTGTTGTTACTTGCTGGATGCTCTAGTTGAACCCCCTTGTTGTTACTTGCTGGATGCTCTAGATGAACCCCCTTGTTGTTACTTGCTGGATGCTCTAGTTGAACCCCCTGTTGTTACTTGCTAGATGCTCTAGTTGAACCCCCTTGTTGTTACTTGCTGGATGCTCTAGTTGAATCCCCCTGTTGTTACTTGCTGGATGGTCTAGTTGAACCCCCTTGTTGTTACTTGCTGTATGCTCTAGTTGAACCCCCTTGTTGTTACTTGCTGGAAGCTCTACTTGAACCCCCTTGTTGTTACTTGCTGGATGCTCTAGTTGAACCCCCTGTTGTTACTTGCTAGATGCTCTAGTTGAACCCCCTTGTTGTTGCTTGCTGGATGCTCTAGTTGAATCCCCCTGTTGTTACTTGCTGGATGGTCTAGTTGAACCCCCTTGTTGTTACTTGCTGGATGCTCTAGTTGAACCCCCTTGTTGTTACTTGCTGGATGCTCTAGTTGAACCCCCTTGTTGTTACTTGCTGGATGCTCTAGTTGAACCCCCTTGTTGTTACTTGCTGGATGCTCTAGTTGAACCCCCTTGTTGTTACTTGCTGGATGCTCTAGTTGAATCCCCCTGTTGTTACTTGCTGGATGCTCTAGTTGAACCCCCTTGTTGTTACTTGCTGGATGCTCTAGTTGAACCCCCTTGTTGTTACTTGCTGGATGCTCTAGTTGAACCCCCTTGTTGTTACTTGCTGGATGCTCTAGTTGAACCCCCTTGTTGTTACTTGCTGGATGCTCTAGTTGAATCCCCATGTTGTTACTTGCTGGATGCTCTAGTTGAACCCCCTTGTTGTTACTTGCTGGATGCTCTAGTTGAACCCCCTTGTTGTTACTTGCTGGATGCTCTAGTTGAACCCCCTTGTTGTTACTTGCTGGATGCTCTAGTTGAATCCCCTTGTTGTTACTTGCTGGATGCTCCAGTTGAACCCCCTGTTGTTACTTGCTAGATGCTCTAGTTGAATCCCCTGTTGTTACTTGCTGGATGCTCTAGTTGAACCCCCTGTTGTTACTTGCTAGATGCTCTAGTTGAACCCCCTGTTGTTACTTGCTGGATGCTCTAGTTGAATCCCCTGTTGTTACTTGCTAGATGCTCTAGTTGAACCCCCTGTTGTTACTTGCTGGATGCTCTAGTTGAACCCCCTGTTGTTACTTGCTAGATGCTCTAGTTGAACCCCCTGTTGTTACTTGCTGGATGCTCTAGTTGAATCCCCTTGTTGTTACTTGCTGGATGCTCTAGTTGAACCCCCTGTTGTTACTTGCTAGATGCTCTAGTTGAACCCCCTGTTGTTACTTGCTGGATGCTCTAGTTGAACCCCCTGTTGTTACTTGCTAGATGCTCTAGTTGAACCCCCTGTTGTTACTTGCTGGATGCTCTAGTTGAACCCCCTGTTGTTACTTGCTAGATGCTCTAGTTGAACCCCCTGTTGTTACTTGCTGGATGCTCTAGTTGAACCCCCCTGTTGTTACTTGCTGGATGCTCTAGTTGAACCCCCCTGTTGTTACTTGCTGGATGCTCTAGTTGAACCCCCCTGTTGTTACTTGCTGGATGCCCTAGTTGAATCCCCCTGTTGTTACTTGCTGGATGCTCTAGTTGAACCCCCTTGTTGTTACTTTCTGGATGGTCTAGTTGAATCCCCTTGTTGTTACTTGCTGGATGCTCTAGTTGAATCCCCTTGTTGTTACTTGCTGGATGCTCTAGTTGAATCCCCTTGTTGTTACTTGCTGGATGCTCTAGTTGAACCCCCTTGTTGTTACTTGCTGGATGCTCTAGTTGAACCCCCCTGTTGTTACTTGCGGGATGCTCTAGTTGAACCCCCCTGTTGTTACTTGCTGGATGCCCTAGTTGAATCCCCCTGTTGTTACTTGCTGGATGCTCTAGTTGAACCCCCTTGTTGTTACTTTCTGGATGGTCTAGTTGAATCCCCTTGTTGTTACTTGCTGGATGCTCTAGTTGAATCCCCTTGTTGTTACTTGCTGGATGCTCTAGTTGAATCCCCTTGTTGTTACTTGCTGGATGCTCTAGTTGAATCCCCTTGTTGTTACTTGCTGGATGCTCTAATTGAATCCTCTTGTTGTTACTTGCTGGATGCTCTAGTTGAATCCCCTTGTTGTTACTTGCTGGATGCTCTAGTTGAATCCCCTTGTTGTTACTTGCTGGATGCTCTAGTTGAATCCCCCTGTTGTTACTTGCTGGATGCTCTTGTTGAATCCCCCTGTTGTTACTTGCTGGATGCTCTAGTTGAATCCCCCTGTTGTTACTTGCTGGATGCTCTAATTGAATCCCCCTGTTGTTACTGGCTGGATGCTCTAGTTGAATCCCCTTGTTGTTACTTGCTGGATGCTCTAGTTGAATCCCCTTTTTGTTACTTGCTGGATGCTCTAGTTGAATCCCCTTGTTGTTACTTGCTGGATGCTCTAGTTGAATCCCCCTGTTGTTACTTGCTGGATGCTCTAGTTGAATCCCCCTGTTGTTACTTGCTGGATGCTCTAGTTGAATCCCCTTGTTGTTACTTGCTGGATGCTCTAGTTGAATCCCCTTGTTGTTACTTGCTGGATGCTCTAGTTGAATCCCCTTGTTGTTACTTGCTGGATGCTCTAGTTGAACCCCCTTGTTGTTACTTGCTGGATGCTCTAGTTGAACCCCCCTGTTGTTACTTGCGGGATGCTCTAGTTGAACCCCCCTGTTGTTACTTGCTGGATGCCCTAGTTGAATCCCCCTGTTGTTACTTGCTGGATGCTCTAGTTGAACCCCCTTGTTGTTACTTTCTGGATGGTCTAGTTGAATCCCCTTGTTGTTACTTGCTGGATGCTCTAGTTGAATCCCCTTGTTGTTACTTGCTGGATGCTCTAGTTGAATCCCCTTGTTGTTACTTGCTGGATGCTCTAGTTGAATCCCCTTGTTGTTACTTGCTGGATGCTCTAATTGAATCCTCTTGTTGTTACTTGCTGGATGCTCTAGTTGAATCCCCTTGTTGTTACTTGCTGGATGCTCTAGTTGAATCCCCTTGTTGTTACTTGCTGGATGCTCTAGTTGAATCCCCCTGTTGTTACTTGCTGGATGCTCTTGTTGAATCCCCCTGTTGTTACTTGCTGGATGCTCTAGTTGAATCCCCCTGTTGTTACTTGCTGGATGCTCTAATTGAATCCCCCTGTTGTTACTGGCTGGATGCTCTAGTTGAATCCCCTTGTTGTTACTTGCTGGATGCTCTAGTTGAATCCCCTTTTTGTTACTTGCTGGATGCTCTAGTTGAATCCCCTTGTTGTTACTTGCTGGATGCTCTAGTTGAATCCCCCTGTTGTTACTTGCTGGATGCTCTAGTTGAATCCCCCTGTTGTTACTTGCTGGATGCTCTAGTTGAATCCCCCTGTTGTTACTTGCTGGATGCTCTAGTTGAATCCCCCTGTTGTTACTTGCTGGATGCTCTAGTTGAATCCCCCTGTTGTTACTTGCTGGATGCTCTAGTTGAACCCCCCTGTTGTTACTTGCTGGATGCTCTAGTTGAACCCCCTTGTTGTTACTTGCTGGATGCTCTAGTTGAACCCCCCTGTTGTTACTTGCTGGATGCTCTAGTTGAATCCCCCTGTTGTTACTTTCTGGATGCTCTAGTTGAACCCCCCTGTTGTTACTTGCTGGATGCTCTAGTTGAACCCCCTTGTTGTTACTTGCTGGATGCTCTAGTTGAACCCCCTGGCAAAGAACTGAAGTCAGTAGTTATAGTTAGTGATGCACTTTAACCCTACTTCCGTATATATAGTTAAGTGAAATTTTAGCTATATATATATATATATATATATATATATATATATATATATATATATATATATATATATATATATATATATATATATATATATATATATATATATATATATATACATAATTTTAATTAACTCCCATATGGTAGTAAAATACTGAGAAATATACTCTACGTTGGCTTACTTGCCTTTGGTAAAATACACAAGTGTAGAAAGTTTGAGTAGTAGACGCCTACACAAGCTGTATTTCCATGGCCCTCACGACACTTAATCCTATACTGAGCAGGTATTATCAGCGACAGCAACAGACAGGTTTCCCACTGATGAAGACTTGTCCCACGAGTGTTCCTAACATTGGTCAAAGACCTGCCAGATAAGATAGCCTTTTATGTATCTCTGTTTGCTGGTAATATTAAACTATTGAATAGATCATAAGGGGAAGCGTACTGAGGGTCTCCAGGGAGATAAAGAGAGTGCAAGGGAGATCAACCAAGTGGCTGCCAGAGTTCAGACCAAATCTAGCGTGTTGATTCACATTTCTCGGAAGAAAGAGAAAACCGGAAATGGAGTGCAAATATCAAAGTAGTAAAAGATTTGAGAGTGAACATTATATCAAGAATATTTCCAGAGGCTAGTAAATCTCAGAATAGCTTACAGGAACTTCTGAATAGAATTCTTCTTAACACTGCATTGAAATGTATCCCCCACCTGATCAAGTGCTTTCAGAGGTTGAAAAACATCCACATGTTTGTAACTATACTACTGACAGAGTTCAATGGTGTGCATTATGACGAGAAAGTAAAGAAAGTGAAGTTCGCAAATCTGGAAGAGCGAAGGACCAGGAAGTAAAAATGTGGGAACCAGGGAAAACACACATGAATCACAGGGTCAGCCTGACGGAAGCAGTGAAGTAGGGTGAACGGAAAGTGACAGTAGAAACAGCAACTCTACACATTATTTTAAAAGTAGGTACACTAGGACTCACATAGAAATAAAAAATATAATGCAGGTCGCAAAAGTTCAAGAAGCGGTCCCAGCACTTTGCTTCGGAAACACGAAAAGGCTAATTGCCAAAAAAGCACACACACACAAGGACTCATCTCTGTATAGATACGGGAAACACACATGCATACAGAGTTCTACGCAGCATAAAAATCAAGCAGAAGCGTGGGGCATCCCAAAAGGCTTCATGGTTATTTTCAAAGAGAGAGTAGCATTTTGTTGGCGGTGAGTTGGGGCTGCCCAGGATGTTGAAATATAAGCAATCAACTGGTTCGTTACACCCGCCTGACACTCGCTTCACACACACTCTGTCAACAAACATTTACACACTACCACTGAAAGATCGATCCACATCCATATATCCACTTATGCACAAGTGTATTTGTTTTCAATATATATATATATATATATATATATATATATATATATATATATATATATATATATATATATATATGTGTGTGTGTGTGTGTGTGTGTGTGTGTGTGTGTGTGTGTGTGTGTGTGTGTGTGTGTGTGTGTGTGTGTGTGTGTGTGTGTGTGTGTGTGTGTGTGTGTATGTATGCAAAACAACCACTATGAAAGAGTAGTGAAATTCCAAGAGCTTTCGTGACTACTCACATTGTCAAGGAACTATAGTTCCTTGACAATGTGAGTAGTCACGAAAGGGCTTGGAATTTCACTACTCTTTCACAGTGGTTGTTTTACATATTTTAAAATCACCTGTTTACTGTGATCATATTGCATATATATGTATGTATATATATTCGAACCCATGTCGTTTTGGCCCGCCTCATGGTGAGCGAAAATCACATGACGCTCTAACCCACAGGACCACGCAATCCTACAACAGTCAAGCACCCAGCAGAACTAGGTGTTTTACCTTGATCCGAGGATATACGGTGGTGTGGGTCGGTGCTTGATTCTTGTAGGATTGAGTGGTCCTGCGGGTTAGAGCGTCATGTGATTTTCGCTCACCGTGAGGCAAGCCAAAACGTCATGGGTTCAAATCCTCGGCTAGTCGCAGTGTTGTTACTGATTCAATACCACTCGTTCGTGGTTACCATAATATATATTGTGGCGGTTAAGCACTTCCTTGATCGCTGTGAAATGTATCCAATTCGCGTATCGTGTGTGTTAACCAATAGGTACTTCATTGCTAGGATTGTCATACTGAAAGTATATAATAAATGTAACATTCCCATAGGCATCGCCTCTTCCCTCCTTACTCTTCCATCATGGGAAAGTTTGTAACGGTCTGGAAATTAGAACGAGATTTTTCACGCCTTTATATTCCCTCCCATCAATCTGATATCTATTCTTTCATTACCTAATTTTTTTTGTTATCCTCGTCATCTTCCTCTTTCCTATGTTCACTTTTAATTTCCTTCTTTATCATACCCTATCAATCTTGTTCGCCAACCTCTGCAACTTCTCTTCAGAGTTTCCCAAAAGTACAGTGTGACAACCCTCAAGTTGTGTTACATTCTATATCTCTTAATCCCACACCTCTTGTCAACACCCGAGCATTCACTTCTCTTACACTCCCATCAATAAATATATTGAACAACCACGGCGACATCACGTATCCCTGTCTAAGGCCTACGTTTACTGAGAAATAATCTCCCTCTCTCCTAGAAACTGAAACCTGAGCCTCACCATCCTCGTAAAAACTCTTAACTGCTGTCAGTAACCTACCCCCTATTCTATACATTTGAACCATCTGGCACATTGCCTCTTATCCACCTTATCATATTCATTTTCCAAATCCATAAATGCAAAAAAAAAAAAAATCTTTACCCATATCTACTGTTCACATATATGTTTCACTGTAAGCACTTGGTCTACATACCCCCTACCCTTCCTAAAGCCTCCTTGTTCATCTGCGATCCTGTTGTCCATCTTACTCTTAATTCTTTCAATAATAACTCTACCATACATTTTACCAAGTATACTCAACAGGCTTATTCCCCCACAATTTTTTATACTCTTTTATCCCCTTTGCCTTTATACAAAGGAACTATGCATGCTCTCTGCCAATCCCTACGAACCTTACCCTCTTCCATACATTTATTAAATAAATGCACCAACTATTCTAAAACTATATATCCACCTACTTTTAACATTTCAATCTTTATGCCATCAATCCCAGCTGCTTAAGCACCTTTACCCACAGACACACACACACACACACACACACACACACACACACACACACACACACACACACACACACACACACACACACACAAACACACACACACACACACACAAACACACACACACAAACACACACACACACACAAACACACACACACACAAACACACACACACACACACACACACACACACACACACACACAAACACACACACACACAAACACACACACACACAAACACACACACACAAACACACACACACACACACACACAAACACACACACACACAAACACACACACACAAACACACACACACACACACAAACACACACACACACAAACACACACACACAAACACACACACACACACACACACACACACACACACACACACACACACACACACACACACACACACACACACAAATACACACACACACAAACACACACACACACAAACACACACACAAACACACACACACACAAACACACACACACACACAAACAGAGCAGGTAGACACGTGGAGGTAACTCCAGAAGTACTGAGTTTCAACGTAACAAGTGGAAGTGTACGGTGCCTGCTGTTCCTTACTGCTGCTCCTTACTGCTGTTCCTTACTGCTGTTCCTCTCTGCTGTTTCTCTCTGTTGTTCTTCAGTGATGCTCCTCTTTACTGTTCCTCTTTGCTGTTTCTTTCTCCTGTTTGTTTCTATCTCTCTCTATACTGTTCCTCTCTGCTGTTCCTCTCTACTGTTCTTCTCTGCCGTTTCTTTCTCAGAACATTAGCTCGTTCTATTTGTATATATAATTGGCTTTTCGTCTTGTGGCCAGATGTCGCCTCATACGTCTCTATCTTACGTCTCTCTCCTGACGTAAGTGCGTCATCAATTTCATTTATTTTAAGCTCTATCCTCTGCTCTTGCAAATTTATTTATATATATTTTTTTCAGTCGAAAGTATTTCTCGGGATTTATGTAATTTATGTTTCAGTGGAAATCATGTCATTTTCTTTTTTTGTTTAAGTGGAAAGTATTTCACTGTTTTTTTTTCAGTGGAAAGTATGTAAAGTAAAAGGACACAAGTGCAACTAATGTGACATTTGTGGCAACGTTTCGCTCTCCAGGAGCTTTATCAAGCCATTACAAACAATACATGGACACAGAGGGTATATAAAGGCTCAGAGTGAGGTGCAATACTAGTGAGGTACCATTTCGATGTTCACTAGTGGTGGTAGTAGTAGTAGTAGTAGTAGTAGTAGTAGTAGTAGTAGTAGTAGTAGTAGTAGTAGTAGTAGTAGTAGTAGTAGTAGTAGTAGTAACAAAAATAATACAATATGATAGAGCAATTAATTCGTACATGAGTAAAAGGATATAAAAGCTATTACTTGGGTAACATAAAAATAGGTTGGACAAATATAGACTGGAAAGAGGCAGCCTGTTTCAGTGTTCACTCTCTGTAATGTGCTTTGTGTAGTATAACAGGAGAGACTATGTGATGGCAGGGTTTACTGTTTTCAGGAGGATTCTTGCTAAGACTTCGGAGATGGTGAAGCTGCCGTTGTTTTGTTTAATTGTATTCGAAACAGCGATCAGTGCTGATTCAAGGCACTTGCGTCTGCGGAAATTAGTTTCTTTGATCACTAATTGGGCGTCTCTGAATTTCATGAGATGATTGGTGGAATTTCGGTGTTGTACACAGGCGTTGTTTAAGTTGTCGTTCCTACATGCGTAAATGTGTTCATAGACGCGGGTGTCGAGGTTTCTTGCTGTTTCACCTACGTAGATCTTGTCACAGCCTCCACAGGGTATAGTGTAAACTCCTGCATTGACTGGTTCGTGGTGCTTGGGTTTTGTCCTGGTTAGATCCTATAGCGACTCTGGTGTTAGCTTGTGAAAGTACTCTTGAGACGTTTAGTGCAACCTGGCTATTGGGAAGAATTATAACTTTGTTGGGAGCGGTGTTGATGCATGTAGGAACGACAACTTAAACAACGCCTGAGTACAACACCGAAATTCCACCAATCATCTCATGAAATTCAGAGACGCCCAATTAGTGATCAAAGAAACTAATTTCCGCAGACCCAAGTGCCTTGAATCAGCACTGATCGCTGTTTCGAATACAATTAAACAAAACAACGGCAGCTTCACCATCTCCGAAGTCTTAGCAAGAATCCTCCTGAAAACAGTAAACCCTGCCATCACATAGTCTCTCCTGTTATACTACACAAAGCACATTACAGAGAGTGAACACTGAAAAATCCTGCCTCTTTCCAGTCTATATTTGTCCAACCTATTTTTATGTTACCCAAGTAATAGCTTTTATATCCTTTTACTCATGTACGAATTAATTGCTCTTCCATATTGTATTATTTTTGTTACTACTACTACTACTACTACTACTACTACTACTACTACTACTACTAATACTACTACTACCACCACCACTAGTGAACATCGAAATGTTACCTCACTAGTATTGCACCTCACTCAGAGCCTTTATATACCCTCTGTGTCCATGTATTGTTTGTAATGGCTTGATAAAGCTCCTGGAGAGCGAAACGTTCCCACAATAAATGTCACATTAGTTGCACTTGTGTCCTTTTACTTTACATATTGTCGGTAATTCTACCAACTTTATTACAGTGGAAAGTATTTCACTGTTTTTTAATGCTTCAGTGGAAAGTGTTTCACTGTTTTTTAATGCTTCAGCGGAAAATATTTCACTGTTTTTAATGCTTTAGTGGAAAGTATTTCACTTTTTTTTAATGTTTCAGTGGAATTTCACTGGTTTTCAGAAAGCCATGTTTTTATTTGGGTGTTTGCTGCCAGCTGTCAACCCTCGGCTCTCAAAGGTTTCAAACTTCTGACGGAAGTGAAACTTGTTTGTCTCCTCGCTGACTTCCCAACAATGTGAAAAATTCCCCAAGAATATTAATGCCAGTGGAGAGCCCCTACCTTCCTAGGGAGGGTGTGTTGGTGGGGGTGGTTGTGGTGATGTTGGTGTGGTGGTGTTGTGATGGTGGTGATGGATGACAGTACTGTCTTCCCTCGAGGAAGACTCCACCTATTTACATCTCATGTTTATGGGATTTCATTTCCCTGACTTCTTCATTACCTAAGTCTCTGGCCATATACCTCTCTATAAGGGCTACAAGACTGACCATCATGTACCCAGAGTGATGGACTGTTTACATCAGACGTTCCCTCCACGTTGTTTACCTCGTCTTCCACCGAGGCTGAGGTCTCCTGGGATGTGATTCATCTCTGCAGGTGAAACGTTTTATCAACAAAGATTCCAAGTTTTGCACACGTGTCTTACTCCTCAATACGACATTTTCTTCATACAAGACTATAGACGAAGATGAAAAGTCGAACTTAGCACGACATTTGGAGTACAAACCTACATGAGGTATATGGTCGTCTCATGCAGTAACATAGCTAGTAATGTGTCAGTCACATCCCCTGACTAATAGCAGTTGACTTGTACAGCTGCCACAAACAGCTCACTTGGAAGCGATCCGCTACTCACCATCCAGTCTACACCACTGGAATAAACACGATCCCATGTAGCCACTGTGAAAAGAAATGCAAAGTGGAAAAAATTAGAGGTCTAACATATTAGGATAAGTGAACAAGGAAATTGCGAGCAACAGAGATATGAAAAATGAATGTGTGATATACAGAAATACGTTGGACTGCAACACAGATGAGGAACCAGACTTCAGCAAACACCGATGTCTGGAAGTCTTTCTCATACTTGTAATAAATGCCGTAACACAAAGAGTAGGAAACTATAGAATTGCCAGCCAGTTAGCACACATGTTAAGCGAGCAAGCATCGTCTCTCCCGCTACCAGAGACAGTCGTCAGATGACACACATAAGAGCTTAAATGGAGAGACTTCGTGTAGGTTTACCAGGACGGGTCCTGGCCCAGGTCTTCTCCATGTAGTAACCCGGCGGTGGCTCCCGAAGGAGTGTCGGTGGTGTACACGTGATGTACCGTTTACAACCCTATGGCGGGGGTATCCCTATGACAAGGGAACCGAGAGGAACTGCAGCATTCCTACTGGCCCATACTAGGCGGGTCCATCTCGGATTCAACCCTTCACAATGACACGATTGTTTAACCAATTATATAGTCATCCAAGATCTTTCAGTCACCGAACCTATTTCCCAATCACGTGTATTCCTGACTAAATACCCTTATATCTTTCTATCAATGTATACCTTGGGAATGGCTAAGAAAGTCCCAGGAAATAAATATTCCCAATAAAATGTCCTAGTAATTCAATTTAGTGCCTTTTTCCAACAATCTGTATCACATACCATTTTTACTAATGAAGACTAACATGGATAATTCTCAAGGCTGATGAATTAGACGCAAGTGCAGCGTTTGGGTATCTGTTATTGTAAGAAACGCTCCGCCAACCAGTGACTTCCTCAGTCCAATACAGACAAGTAGGGTTGAAGATCAGAAGGAGATTGAGGTAATCAGCCCCTCAACCCCTGCGGATTTAGCACTTCCACAAAATAAAATAATAATAATAACAATAATAATAATAATAATAATAATAATAATAATAATAATAATAATAATAATAATAATAATAATAATAATAATAATAATAATAATGATAATAATAATAATAATGACAATAATAATAATAATAATAATAATAATAATAATAATAATAATAATAATAATAATAATAATAATAATAATAATAACAATAATAATAATAATAATAATAATAATAATGACAATAATAATAATAATAATAATAATAATAATAATAATAATAATAATAATAATAATAATAATAATAATAATAATAATAATAATAATAATAATAATAATGTTATTGATGTTTCCTAAAGAGACCAATGGTTGAAGATAATAACAGGATAATGGAAAAAAGAGTTGTGTGTGTGGGCGAAACATTGTCAGTGAGGTTAGATCATTACACTAAGGAGACTCATTATCTTAAGATCAATCTGGTGATGCTGAAGAACTTACTTAACTTTCTGGGCATAATGTTACCCGCAACTCTCAACACTACCCGTGTTCTCTTGTCGTGTTCTGTTATGCTCTGTTGTATTGTCCTTTTGTAGTGTTCTGGTGTCGTGTTTTATATGTTATGTTGTCGTGTTCTGTTATATTCCGTTGTCGTGTTCTGTTATGCTCTGTTGTATTGTCCTTTTGTAGTGTTCTGGTGTCGTGTTTTATATGTTATGTTGTCGTGTTCTGTTATGTTCTGTTGTCGTCTTCTGCTATGCTCTGTTGTCTTGTCCTGTTCTGGTGTTCTATTATGTTCTGTTGTCTTATCCTGTTGTCTTGTGCTGTTGTCGTGTCCTGTTGTCTTGTCCTGTTGTCGTGCTATGTTTTCGTGTCCTGTTGTCGTATCCTATTGTCGTGTTCTGCTGTCCTGTTCTGTTGTGCTCTGTTATGTTCTGTTGTTTTGCTCTGTTGTCGTGATCTATTATGTTCTGTTGAGTTATCCTGTTGTCGTGTTCCATTATGTTATGCTGTCTTATCCTTTTGTCGTGTTCCATTATGTTCTGTTGTCATGTTCTGTTATGCTCTTTTTTCTTCTGTTGTCACTGTTATTTTCTCTTCCCTTGTTCTGTTATGCTTTCTTCTCTTCTGTTATCGTTCTGTTATTTTCTCTTGTCTTGTTTCCTTGTCGTTCTGTTATGTTGTGTTGTCGTGCTCTATGATCGTGTACGTAGTCGTCCACTGGTTGTATTCAATAGTCGTCTTCTATGGTCGTCTTCCAGGATCGTTTTCTATGGTCGTCTTCTATGGTGTTTTCTATGCTCGTCTTCTATGGTCGTCCTCAGTTATCGTCTTCCAGGGTCCTTTTCTATGGTCGTTTTCTATGGGTGTTTTCTATGGTCGTTTTCTATGGTCATCCTCAGTTATCGTCTTCCAGGATAGTTTTCTATGCTCGTCTTGTATGGTCGTCCTCAGTTATCGTCTTCCAGGATCGTTTTCTATGCTTGTCTTCTATGGTCGTCCTCAGTTATCGTCTTCCAGGATCGTTTTCTATGCTTGTCTTCTATGGTCGTCCTCAGTTATCGTCTTCCAGGATCGTTTTCTATGCTTGTCTTCTATGGTCGTCCTCAGTTATCGTCTTCCAGGATCGTTTTCTATGCTTGTCTTCTATGGTCGTCCTCAGTTATCGTCTTCCAGGATCGTTTTCTATGCTTGTCTTGTATGGTCGTCCTCAGTTATCGTCTTCCAGGATCGTTTTCTATGCTCGTCTTCTATGGTCGTCCTCAGTTATCGTCTTCCAGGATCGTTTTCTATGCTTGTCTTCTATGGTCGTCCTCAGTTATCGTCTTCCAGGATCGTTTTCTATGCTTGTCTTGTATGGTCGTCCTCAGTTATCGTCTTCCAGGATCGTTTTCTATGCTTGTCTTGTATGGTCGTGTGTGTGTGTGTGTGTGTGTGTGTGTGTGTGTGTGTGTGTGTGTGTGTGTGTGTGTATGTATGTGTGTGTGTGTGTGTGTGTGTGTGTGTGTGTGTGTGTGTGTGTGTGTGTGTGTGTGTATGTGTGTGTGTGTGTGTGTGTGTGTGTGTGTGTGTGTGTGTGTGTGTGTGTATGTATGTGTGTGTGTGTGTGTGTGTGTGTGTGTGTGTGTGTGTGTGTGTGTGTATGTGTGTGTGTGTGTGTGTGTGTGTGTGTGTGTGTGTGTGTGTGTGTGTGTGTGTGTGTGTGTGTATGTGTGTGTGTGTGTGTGTGTGTGTGTGTGTGTGTGTGTGTGTGTGTGTGTGTGTGTCTGTGTGTGTGTGTGTGTGTGTGTGTGTGTGTGTGTGTGTGTGTGTGTGTGTGTGTGTGTGTGTGTGTGTGTGTGTGTGTGTGTGTGTGTGTGTGTGTGTGTGTATGTATGTGTGTATGTGTGTGTGTGTGTGTGTGTGTGTGTGTGTGTGTGTGTGTGTGTGTGTGTGTGTGTGTGTGTGTGTGTGTGTGTGTGTGTGTGTGTGTGTGTGTGTGTGTGTGTGTGTGTGTGTGTGTGTGTGTGTGTGTGTGTGTGTGTGTGTGTGTGTGTGTGTGTGTGTGTGTGTGTGTGTACTCACCTAGTTGTACTCACCTAGTTGAGGTTGCGGGGGTCGAGTCCGAGCTCCTGGCCCCGCCTCTTCACTGATCGCTACTAGGTCACTCTCCCTGAGCCGTGAGCTTTATCGTACCTCTGCTTAAAGCTATGTATGGATCCTGCCTCCACTACATCGCTTCCCAAACTATTCCACTTACTGACTACTCTGTGGCTGAAGAAATACTTCCTAACATCCCTGTGATTCATCTGTGTCTTTAGCTTCCAACTGTGTCCCCTTGTTACTGTGTCCAATCTCTGGAACATCCTGTTTTTGTCCACCTTGTCAATTCCTCTCAGTATTTTGTATGTCGTTATCATGTCCCCCCTATCTCTCCTGTCCTCCAGTGTCGTCAGGTTGATTTCCCTTAACCTCTCCTCGTAGGACATACCTCTTAGCTCTGGGACTAGTCTTGTTGCAAACCTTTGCACTTTCTCTAGTTTCTTTACGTGCTTGGCTAGGTGTGGGTTCCAAACTGGTGCCGCATACTCCAATATGGGCCTAACGTATACGGTGTACAGGGTCCTGAACGATTCCTTATTAAGATGTCGGAATGCTGTTCTGAGGTTTGCTAGGCGCCCATATGCTGCAGCAGTTATTTGGTTGATGTGCGCTTCAGGAGATGTGCCTGGTGTTATACTCACCCCAAGATCTTTTTCCTTGAGTGAGGTTTGTAGTCTCTGACCCCCTAGACTGTACTCCGTTTGCGGCCTTCTTTGCCCTTCCCCAATCTTCATGACTTTGCACTTGGTGGGATTGAACTCCAGGAGCCAATTGCTGGACCAGTTCTGCAGCCTGTCCAGATCCCTTTGTAGTTCTGCCTGGTCTTCGATCGAGTGTATTCTTCTCATCAACTTCACGTCATCTGCAAACAGGGACACCTCAGAGTCTATTCCTTCCGTCATGTCGTTCACAAATACCAGAAACAGCACTGGTCCTAGGACTGACCCCTGCGGGACCCCGCTGGTCACAGGTGCCCACTCTGACACCTCGCCACGTACCATGACTCGCTGCTGTCTTCCTGACAAGTATTCCCTGATCCATTGTAGTGCCTTCCCTGTTATCCCTGCTTGGTCCTCCAGTTTTTGCACCAATCTCTTGTGTGGAACTGTGTCAAACGCCTTCTTGCAGTCCAAGAAAATGCAATCCACCCACCCCTCTCTCTCTTGTCTTACTGCTGTCACCATGTCATAGAACTCCAGTAGGTTTGTGACACAGGATTTCCCGTCCCTGAAACCATGCTGGCTGCTGTTGATGAGATCATTCCTTTCTAGGTGTTCCACCACTCTTCTCCTGATAATCTTCTCCATGATTTTGCATACTATACATGTCAGTGACACTGGTCTGTAGTTTAATGCTTCATGTCTGTCTCCTTTTTTAAAGATTGGGACTACATTTGCTGTCTTCCATGCCTCAGGCAATCTCCCTGTTTCGATAGATGTATTGAATATTGTTGTTAGGGGTACACATAGCGCCTCTGCTCCCTCTCTCAATACCCATGGGGAGATGTTATCTGGCCCCATTGCCTTTGAGGTATCTAGCTCACTCAGAAGCCTCTTCACTTCTTCCTCGGTTGTGTGCACTGTGTCCAGCACTTGGTGGTGTGCCCCACCTCTCCGTCTTTCTGGAGTCCCTTCTGTCTCCTCTGTGAACACTTCTTTGAATCTCTTGTTGAGTTCTTCACATACTTCCCGGTCATTTCCTGTTGTCTCTCCTCCTTCCTTCCTTAGCCTGATTACCTGGTCCTTGACTGTTGTTTTCCTCCTGATGTGGCTGTACAACAGTTTCGGGTCAGATTTGGCTTTCGCTGCTATGTCATTTTCATATTGTCTTTGGGCCTCCCTTCTTATCTGTGCATATTCATTTCTGGCTCTACGACTGTTCTCCTTATTCTCCTGGGTCCTTTGCCTTCTATATTTCTTCCATTCCCTAGCACACTTGGTTTTTGCCTCCCTGCACCTTTGGGTAAACCATGGGCTCATCCTGGCTTTTTCATTACTCCTGTTACCCTTGGGTACAAACCTCTCCTCAGCCTCCTTGCATTTTATTGCTACATATTCCATCATCTCATTAACTGGTTTCCCTGCCAGTTCTCTGTCCCACTGAACCCCGTTCAGGTAGTTCCTCATTCCTGTGTAGTCCCCTTTCTTGTAGTTTGGCTTCATTCGTCCTGGCCTTCCTGCTTCTCCCTCCACTTGTAGCTCTACTGTGTATTCGAAGCTTACAACCACATGGTCACTGGCCCCAAGGGGTCTTTCATATGTGATGTCCTCGATATCTGCACTACTGAAGGTGAATACTAAGTCCAGCCTTGCTGGTTCATCCTCTCCTCTCTCTCTTGTAGTGTCCCTTACGTGTTGGTACATGAAGTTCTCCAGTACCACCTCCATCATCTTAGCCCTCCAAGTATCTTGGCCCCCATGTGGGTCCAAGTTCTCCCAATCTATCTCCTTGTGGTTAAAGTCACCCATGATCAGGAGCTTTGCCCTGCATGCATGAGCTCTTCTGGCCACTCTAGCTAGTGTGTCAACCATCGCTCTATTGCTCTCGTCGTACTCTTGCCTTGGCCTCCTGCTGTTCTGTGGTGGGTTATACATCACTGCTATTACCACCTTGGGACCTCCAGAGTGAAGTGTTCCCACTATGTAATCACTTTCTTCTCCGCTATCTTCTCTCTCCAGCTCATCAAAATTCCAGCGATTTTTGATCAGCAACGCCACTCCTCCACCCCCCCTGTTCCCTCTGTCTTTCCTCAGGATTTGGTATCCCGTTGGAAAGATGGCATCTGTTATCATACCTGTAAGCTTGGTTTCTGTGAGAGCTATGATGTCCGGTGATGCTTCTTTGACTCTTTCTTGCCACTCCTCCCACTTATTTGTTATTCCATCAGCGTTTGTGTACCATACCTTCAGTTTCCTTTCCAACACTGTGGTTTGGGGGGCCTGTGAGGGTGGGAGACCTGGTGGCATACTGTGGGGTTCTATAGCTTGGTGTTGGGTGGAGGCTGTGGGTATGGATTGTAGGGTGTGTTGGGATGGTGTGATAGGTTGTATGGTTCTGAGAGTAGTTGTGTGTGTGCTTGCCCTTGCTGTTCTGTCCTGCTCTGACAGACCTCTGCTGGTTCCCTCCTTGTCTCTTTTCCTAGCTCCTTTCGCTTTTTTGTCCTCTCCCTCAGCTGCTGTCGTTCTGATTTTGTTCTGTCTCTGTCTAGGAACACCCTCTTGTACTCTTCCGAGTATTTCAATCGTGGTTTCTCTTGGAGGATCCTGTTCCGCACTGTTTCCGTCCTGAGAATCAGCTTGATTGGTCGGTTTCTCACCTTCGAGTACCCCCCTATTCTCTGAAAATTTACAATCTCGTCCCTCTCTTCACCTATTTCTGTTATGATTTTCTCAATCTCCTTCCTTTCTTCCTGCTTCCTTTCAGTGTGTGTCCTTTCCTCTCTCTCCTGAAGCCCATGGA
>NC_091345.1:25054651-25089651 GCF_038502225.1 Cherax quadricarinatus
GGCTCATCCTGGCTTTTTCATTAGTCCTGTTACCCTTGGGTATAAACCTCTCCTCAGCCTCCTTGCACATTGTTGCTACATATTCCATCATCTCATTAACTGACTTCCTGCCAATTCTCTGTCCCACTGAACCCCGTTCAGGAAGTTCCTCATTCCTGTGTAGTCCCCTTTCTTGTAGTTTGGCTTCATTCGTCCTGGCCTTCCTGCTTCTCCCTCCACTTGTAGCTCTACTGTGTATTCGAAGCTTAAAACCACATGGTCACTGGCCCCAAGGGGTCTTTTATATGTAATGTCCTCGATATCTGCACTACTCAAGGTGAATACTAAGTCCAGCCATGTTAGTTCATCCTCTCCTCTCTCTCTTGTAGTGTCCCTTACGTGTTGGTACATGAAGTTTTCCAGTACCACCTCCATCATCTTAGCCCTCCATGTATCTTGGCCCCATGCGGGTCCAAGTTCTCCCAATCGATCTTCTTGTGGTTAAAGTCACCCATGATCAGGAGCTTTGCCCTGCATGCATGAGCTCTTCTGGCCACTCTAGCCAGTGTGTCAACCATCGCTCTATTGCTCTCTATTGCCTCCTGCTGTTCTGTGGGGTGGGTTATACATCACTGCTATTACCACCTCGGGACCTCCAGAGTGAAGCGTTCCCGCTATGTAATCACTTTCTTCTCCGCTGTATTCTCTCTCCAGCTCATCATCGACACCCTCAGTACTTTATTAATGTCTCCCTTGTTTATGCCCGTCATCCACTTATACACTTCAATGATATCTCCCCTCATTCTACGCCTCTCCAGAGAGTGGAGATTTAAGGCTTTAAGTCTATCTTCATACGGGAGGTTCCTTACACAGTAAATCATTTTAGTCATTCTTCTCTGTATGTTCTCTAATGAGTCTATGTCCATCCTGTAGTAAGGGGACCAAAACTGAGCAGCATAATCTAAATGAGGCCTCACTAGTGATGTATAGAGCTGTAAAATAACTTTTGGACTTCTGTTACTTATACTTCTTGAGATAAATCCAAGTAATCTGTTGGCCTTGTTGCGCACACTGAGGCACTGCTGTCTTGGCTTTAGATTTCTGCTTACCATGACTCCCAAGTCTTTTTCACATTCTGTATGACCAAGCTCTACTTCACCTAGATTATAGCTTCGAGGGTTATTTTCATTACCAAGGGCAAGTACCTTACACTTATCCACATTAAACTTCATCTGCCATTTCTCAGACCAAGACATTAATTTGTTCAAATCGTCCTGGAGTTCATTGATATCCTCCTCAGAGTGAATTATACGGCCTATCTTTGTATCATCAGCAAACTTACTCATGTCACTAGTAATCCCTTCATCAAAGTCATTAATGTAAATTATGAACAAGAGAGGGCCTAAAACTGATCCTTGTGGAACGCCACTAGTGACTAATCCCCATTCAGATTTCACTCCATTAATGGTAACTCTCTGCTTTCTATTGGTAAGCCATGCCTCAATCCATGCTAGAACTTTACCTCCTATACCATGAGCTGCCACTTTTCTTAAGAGTCTCTTGTGAGGTACTCTGTCGAAGGCTTTACTAAAATCCAAATAAACAATATCATATTCCTTATCACTGTCAACTGCCTCAAATGTTCTATTGAAGAACGTCAGTAAGTTTGTCAGGCAGGAACGACCTCTCGTGAATCCATGCTGAGATTCATTTATCAAGTTATGCTCTTCAAGGTGACTTCTGATAATGTCAGCTATAATTGATTCTAATAACTTGCCCACTATAGATGTCAGGCTTATTGGACGGTAATTTGAAGGAGTGGACTTATCCCCTGATTTGAATATAGGAACCACATTAGCCATCTTCCACATCTCTGGCACAACACTGGTAAGGATGGACGCATTGAATACACTCGTTAATATCTGACTAAGCTCCATCTTGCATTCCTTAAGTACCCTTGAAAACAACTCATCGGGTCCCGGGGACTTATTTTGTTTCAGTTTGTCTATCTGTTTAATAACCATGTCCCTCGTGACAGTAATATTAGTTAACTTAAATTCATCAGGAACTAAATAATTGTTAATTACTGGAATCTCATTTACATCTTCCTGTGTAAAAACTGACAAAAAATAGTCATTAAATAAGGAACACATTTCCAGTTCATTATCCGTCAGCTGTCCATTCCCAGATTTCAGAGGTCCTACTTTTTCCTTCACCTTCGTCCTATACACTTGAAAGAACCCCTTTGGATTAGTCTTTGATTCATTAGCGACTCTAATTTCATAGTCACGTTTAGCCTTTCTAATCGCCTTTTTTACTTCTCTTTTAAGCTGAACATATTGGTCAGTAAGGTTAACCTCTCCTCTTCTGATGCGCCTATAAATTCCCCTTTTCTCCCCTAATAGATGCTTTAGCCTCCTGTTAACCCATTTGGGATCGTTATTATTAGACCTAATTTCTCTCTGGGGAATGTATATACTCTGGGCACTGTGTACATTATTAAGAAAACAATCATAAAAGCAGATCCCTTCATATTCATAAGTATGATTATCGTCAATAAAATCATTAGCTAGATAACCCCAATCAAGATTAGACAGATGTTCCCTAAGTCCATTATAATCGGCAGAACGAAAATCGGGGATTTTTACTGTATTATCATTATTCTTGCATTCCCAATTGTTGCGGCCCCTGCCAAACTAGCGGTTAAATAGTTAACCTGCCGGCCGGCAGTACCACTGGGTGCGTCATCAAACCCAATGTGGGGGCTGCTGAGCCGGCCTTAGAGCAGTAAGAGCCTGAGTGCCTCACGGTACACACCTAAGCAGTAGGTACCTGACCACCGAAGGGTACACGTCTACTGGCTTTAGTAACAGTATGTACCAGAGCGCCTCGCTGTACACACCTAAGCAGTAGGTACCTGACCACCGAAGGGTACACGTCTACTGGCTTTAGTAACAGTATGTACCAGAGCGCCTCGCTGTACACACCTAAGCAGTAGGTACCTGACCACCGAAGGGTACACGTCTACTGGCTTTAGAAATATTATGTACCTGAGCGCCTCGCTGTACACACCTAAGCAGTAGGTACCTGACCACCGAAGGGTACACGTCTACTGGCTTTAGAAATATTATGTACCTGAGCGCCTCGCTGTACACACCTAAGCAGTAGGTACCTGACCACCGAAGGGTACACGTCTACTGGCTTCAACATTAAGTACCTGAACTCCTCAGGGTACACGTCTATGCAGTAGGTACCTGACCACCGAATCGTACCTATCTACTGGCGTTAGAAGAACCGCTCACCGCAGCTCACTGAGTCTGTTGGCCTCAGTTACTTGACGGCCGCATTCAGTGAGCTTGCAGCATGGTGTTCGGCTAGCGGTGTGTCAACCGCCTTTGGAGAGGATTTACTGGACTACCGGTGATGTCTGTGGACTCACCGTCTACGTTGATCAACTGTGGGCCGGAGTCGTCAGATGCTGTTTAGTGGGACATTACATGAAGAAAAGGTTGGAGTGTTACACTGATCTGGGCCAGGACCGTAGTGTGACACTGAGGGACGTACGATGGAGTGGAACACTGAGATATGCATAGGACCGTAGTGGAACACTGAGATGAAAAGGGTGTCGTGGGACACTGAAGATGGCCTGGTTGTAGTGTACACTGAACAGTGTCGTGTGACTGACTTCGTGTCGTGAGAGGCAGTTGATTGTAATTTATTATTATAAAAATGTTATTTATAATTTATTATTTTAGTATAGAGATATATATATATATATAGTGACAGTAGTGTCAAAGTGGTACCCTGTGTAGGGTTATTAATTATTTTAGTTAGATGCTAATTATAATTTATTATAGTAACATGTACAAATATCATAGTTCAAATACCTCTAGACCAAAGATAGTTGATTTTTATATATTAAAGATTAATTTATATTAATGTGTGTATTTATGTATCCCGAACTCTTTATTACAAAAGGAGTAAATCTTACCATATCATCTTTTAAAAATTACTTTTTTGTAATACCAATTAATGCTAAAGGTGATGGATTTGTGATCACTTGCGCCAAGCTCTTCAGTGATCTCCAGATTATTCACGAGTATTTCCTTATTTGACAAGACTAGGTCTAGCAAATTATTACCCCTGGTAGGTTCAGTTACACTCTGTTTCAGAAAACAGTCTTGAACTGTTTCCATGAAGTCACTGGACTCTAGATTACCTGTCAAAGAATTCCAGTCAATTTGGCTAAAGTTAAAGTCCCCTACTATGACTACCTTACTGTGTCCAGAAGCCCTAACAATTTCGTCCCAAAGAAGTCTCCCTCTATCGTGATCCAAGCCTGGAGGTCGGTATATTACACCTAGAATTAGTTTTTCTTGACCCTCCACGAACTCTACCCAAACAGACTCTGTTACTGCTCCATCTATTTTTATACCTGTTTTTATGCAACAATTAATATTTTCTCGAACATACAATGCAACTCCTCCCCCCCTTCCCATTACATCTATCCACATTGAATAACTTAAATCCCTGAATATTACACTCAGCAGTCATATCCCGACTCTTTAAATCATACCACGTTTCAGTTAATGCAATGATATCAAAGTTCCCAGCACATGCTACCAAACGTAGTTCATTAATTTTATTTCTTGCACTTCGACTGTTAGCATAAAATACCATCATATGTTTTTTCTTCTGCACATTTTTCCTATTCATCTTTGTTTTTACACAATTTCTGAAATTATCATTACCCAGAGTTACTACATGACAGTTACTATTAAGATTCTTAATATCAGAGCATAAGTCAATATATCCATACTCATTAATCATTTCTAAACCCATACCTCTAACTAATCCTAGTTTAAAGTCCTAACAACCCCCTCAACTGAGTTAGCAAGAAAACCCACACCTGCCCTGGATAAGTGAACCCCATCCCTGGCATACATGTCATTTCGGCCATAGAAGTTGTCCCAGTTGTCAATGAATGGTACTGCATTATCCTTACAGTATTTATCCAGCCAACAATTAATACCAATTGCTCTGGACAACCATTCCTTACCAACACCTCTTCTTGGCAAAATGCCACATATAACAGGGCGCCCCCCCTTCTTCCTAATCATGTCTATAGCTGTCCTGAACTTTCTAACTAAATCCTCACTTCTACGCTTGCCTACATCATTGCCTCCAGCACTGAGGCAAATAATAGGATTGATCCCATTACCGTTCATGATGTTGTCAAGCCGGCTAACAATGTCCTCCATCCCAGCCCCAGGAAAGCATACCCTTTGTCTCCTACTCCTGTCCTTCAAGCAGAATGCCCTATCCATGTATCTAACCTGGCTATCCCCAACAACAACAATATTCTTACCTTCCTTGTTGTCGTTCGTCGTGACGATCCCAGTAGTAGACTCACATTCGTCGGGTAGCACCGAGAATGCGTTGGAGGTTTCCACGGGAGTTTCCACAGCAGTCTCTTTCTTCTTCATCGTTTCTGGCTTTCCATTCGTCTTCTTGATCGTCAACTTCGTCGTCCCCTGCTGTCCAGCCACTGACCACGATCCCTTCTTGACCTGAGGACTCGAAACAGGAGGACTACTACGAATCCTCTTGTTTTCCTCGGTCAATCGCCGTATCTCCATCTTCGCTGCCCTCAATTCTTCCTTAAGTTGCTGGTAAAGTTGCTCGATGGAGGGCATCTTGGTTCAGTCCACGGGAGCAAACAAGACACTTCTTCACAGAGTTAAGTACAGGTCACCACTCAAGAGCACACAAACAGGTCTTCACAGAGCTAAGTACACGTCACCACTTATCCAACCTAAATTTGAAACTACCCAAAGTCCTAGCCTCAATAACCCAACTAGGTAGACTGTTCCACTCATCAACTACCCTATTTCCAAACCAATACTTTCCTATGTCCTTTCTAAATCTAAACTTGTCTAATTTAAATCCATTACTGCGGGTTCTCTCTTGGAGAGATATCCGCAAGACCTTGTTAATATCCCCTTTATTAATACCTATCTTCCACTTATACACTTCGATCAGGTCTCCCCTCATTCTTCGTCTAACAAGTGAATATATATATATATATATATATATATATATATATATATGTATATGTGTGTGTGTATTATATATATATGGGCCAGTTGGTATAAACCTTGGTAATAAATACCGACAAGTTGGTTTAGAAAGACACGTAAGCAAACACTATGACATATTTATTAGAAAACGTTTCGGTCCTGGGACCTTGATCACTTCTAACATACAGATGTATGTATAATGTTCGCCAAGACCATAGTCCTGGCACGGGTCCCAATCTTGCGATGACCCGTCTCTGGCTCCCGATGGAGAAAGGTTTCCACAATGATGCGACGCATGCCGCTCAAGCGCCCCTCTGGTCAGTTCAACTGGTGCATCTCATAAGCGACACCATATGTAACTATGGACACTAGCGAGGAGGAGGATATGTCATTATTACAGGTAACAGCTTGTCTGGTTCGTTGACCCCATGGTACACTAGTGTGGCCGCAGTCATCTCTGGGTCCTCTTCGGGAGGGAATATCACCCCTAGTTGCCTGCGGAGTGTCTCAGTAGCTTCGCACTCTAGAAGATAGTGTGTTAGGGGCCGCTGGACAACGTGCTGACAGTACTGGCACATCTCCTCCTCAGCCTTGTCTACCATCATCTTGGCTGTGGGAAAGCCCAAACGAAGCCGATGGATGGCGGTACACTGCGCTCTGGACCAGCTTCTATCATATGGAGGGGGTTCTCCCTGAGTCGCTGCTCGGTACCACTGTTGAGATGGGGTATCACCTAAGACCTCCCCCATAAGTTTCGTGGCTCTGGCAGCCACCAGTTTGGTCTGTCGTAGGCTGATTGGGACAGTAATCCCAACATGTGGATAGTCTGTTGCTGCCTTGGCTGCATCATCTGCCGCCTCATTTCCCCGGATGCCAGCATGGCTGGGGATCCAGTTCAATGTCGATCTATTACCCTGAACTTCTAAGGCTGTCATTATGCTCAGGATCGATGTGATGAGGTGAACATTATCCTGTGGTTGAGGATGGGAGAGGGCATTGATTGCAGAGGTGGAATCAACATGTATGACAGGTCGGAGTCGATGTCGTAGGGCATGTGACAATGCCTGCTGAATCGCCACCAGCTCAGCTTGAAGGATCGTGCAGTGGTCAGGGAGTCGCCAGCCTTGTGTGTGACCATTGTGGTACAGTCCAGCTGCTGCTCTCTTCCTGTCAGGGTCGACAGAACCATCTGTGAAATACACTGCACATGTGCCTCCCTCTGCCAGTGCCATGCTTGTCTCAGCATGATTGCTGAGGGTGTCTTGACTGCAGAGACACTTAGAGATGGGTAGCTGCATGATGAAAACATCGGCTGGATCTGGGCGCCAGGGAGGTGGTGGATGGTACCCAGCAACAGGAAGGTCACAACTCTTCTCACAGAGCAGCTGTACAGGCAGCAGCTTCCGCCCAGCAGCACAAAACGAACGAATCCAGGAGTAGTCCGTGAAGAGTGTGGGATCTTGTGACATGGTTGTTAATATCCGTCTCCTTAGTGGGGTACCTTGCTGCCGGTGCAGAATCGTGGCCACTTTGCAGGCGTTTATGTATCTTACTCTGTCAGCCAAGGAAGGAAGCCGGGCCTCAGATCTGAGACATACTGTGTTGGTCCAGATGGGGGCACCAAGCATAGTTCTTATCGCCTGGTTTTGTACGACCTCCACCCTTTGCCTGCTCTGCGGGAAGAGATGAGCTAAAGCCGGTGCACCGTAGTCAATGAGCGAGCGTATAGCTTGTATATAGTACAAGCGAAGTACATCTTTGCTTGCCCCTGCACGGTGCCTCGTCATGGCTCTCATGGCGTTGAGTCTGAGTAGAGCACGTGACCTGACATACTCGGCCTGTTTCTGAAAGGTCAGCTTTTTATCAATGTAGATTCCCAAGTACAGGTAGGAGCCTGTCCACTCAAGTTCTATATCCTGAATACGTAATCTATTCATAGGATCTGGTCCCTTGAACATCATTGCAAGAGATTTCTCGGCCGAGATCTTGAGGCCTAGTTCCTTGCAAGACTGCGTAATTAGGTCCAAAGCTCTCTGAGCCTGTCGTTCTAAATTGCCTTTCCCATTCACTACTAGTGCAAGATCATCAGCATAGCTGAGGAGCTGTGTACCACTATGAAAGGGAAGGCTCACAAGTTCCTGCATAAGGATGTTAAACAGGGTAGGACTGAGCACAACTCCTTGTGGCGTACTGTTTTCCAGGGTTTTAAAGGAAGAGTAGTGTCCCTGAAAGCTGACACAGGCCTGCCTGCCCCTAAGGTAGGACTCTATCCAGGCCAGGAGGCGTCCTTTGATCCCCTTCCGAGCTAGTATTGCCAGAATTGCTGTGGGGCTGGCTAGCTCAAATGCCTTCTCAAGGTCGAGGTAAACGACGATACTAGGTTTTTTGTTACTATCAGCAATCTGGCTTAGTAGAGTGGTTATGCACTCTGCTGTTCCCACTCCTTTGGTGAAGCCAAATATGTGATGATGAGAGGGTCCAAGTTTCCATAGGAGGCGGTTTAACACCATCCTCTCAGCAGTCTTGGCTAAGCAGCTGGTCAGCGATATGGGTCTCATACTGCCTGGGTCCTTGGGCTTTGGAATTGGTACGATGGTAGCTTTCTTCCAAGCTGCTGGGAGTGTCCTGGCCCTCCACGACTTGTTAATGACGTCTAGTATGGCCTCCCATCCACTCTGCCCAGCCCGTGCAATCATGGAGTACGTAACACCATCGATGCCCGGGGCAGTGTCACCTGTGTTCTTAATGGCACGTCGGAGTTCCAAGTCCGTGAGGTCTTCATCAGTCACATCTTCCGACTCACATGCAGCTTGTATCGTTAGCTGGCGCTGTGGCAGAAGATCCGTCTGTATATTCCGGATGTCCTGTGGGAGCTGAGTGGAGGCTCCCCTGGAAGTGAAAAGCTCCACTAGTTTCTCAGCTTCCTGGGATGGGTTCGGGTGTGCTGGTGGCCTCGGCTTGCTCTTGCCAGTTGCTATGTTGAGCTTGCCCCATATCTCAGATAAGGTGGTGTGATGCCCGAATGTTGAGCACCACTCCAGCCATTTCTCAGTTTTTACTCTGAGAGAGATTCTGCGGGCATGCTGCACAATGGCTCTCAGAGTATTCCTGTTCTCTGCCGTAGGGTTACGCCTGTATAGCTTCCTAAAAGAGTTGATGCGGTGGTTCTGCTCCCGCACCTCGTCGTTGTAGAACCACCAGTCTCTTTTGTGAGTGCGTCCTGCGGACTTCTTTGGAATTGCGCACTCTGCTGCCTGGATGAGAACAGTGATTAGCTCCTGTTCAGCCGTATCACAGTCTTCAGATAGAGAGTATGTGGACCACCAGATTAATTCTTAACTTTAAAATATTACAAATTATGAGGTAAGTTGGTATTATGAAGATAATCCTGGAACACCTTCCAGTTGGCCCTCTTTACGTCCCATCTAGGAGGCAGCACAACTGTGGGAGGCCTGTTGATGTTGAAGGTGGTGATCACTGCAAAGTGGTCACTGACAAGGTGAGGATGAGTTTCCCATGTGGCTCCTGCTGCGAGTTGTCTTGACCCGAAGGTAAGGTCGAGGCAGCCACCCAACAGGTGTGTGGGGTCTCCATTGTTTAGCAACTTTACCTCTGGAATATCGTGTAGGAGCATTGCTATGTGTCTGCCAGCAGCATTGGTTGCTGAGTGAGAGTGCAACATTGGGTGATGTGCGTTGAAATCTCCACCCACAATAATACACTCAGTGCGTGCTAGTGCGAGGAGCTCTGCAATGTCGAGGGTGTGTCTTGGGTTCTTGTAGATGTTATAGATGGTAATGGGCGCCCCAGGTATGTGCACAAGGATGGCCTGTACCTCGACATCCTCCCCACAGTCCACAGGGTTGGCTATAACCTCGTGAGGTATTGTATTGGATACAAATACAGCTGTGCCTCTGCAGTGAATGCCCGGGTCCATGTGCCGAAAATACCCAGCAAAACCGGGTAGTCTTGGGCACATAGTCGGGACAGTCAGAGTTTCTTGTAGCAAGACGATATCAATCCGATCCCGAATTACTGCCTCCAGCAAGAGGTGCTGTTTGCCCCTCAGGCCCTAAATGTTCCATTGTAGGACCTTGAGGGTGTGATTTGGTACCGAGGTTATTCCATCACTGTTGTTTCCTGAGCTGGAGACTGAGTCCTGCCCGCTCTGAGAACCTGCAAATTCATGGCATCCACTGTCTCCTCTTCGGTCAGAAAGCACACTCTCAGGAGCGTACTGACCATCTGCCGGAATGCGCTCTGTTGTTCAGTGGAGTTGATTGTGTTGCAAATAAGATCCATGAACACCTTGATGAGTGCTACGAGATCCTCCCTGGTGAGGGCCTGCTTTGGATTGGGTTCGAAACAGTGGATATTATCTGGGTAATTGTGGTCTGTAGGGACTGCTGAGGGTTGGATTTCTTTATTGTATGCACCGTGGTCTGTTGCTGTATACCAGGTTGAGTAGCCGGGATCTGCTGGTGAGGTGCCAGTTGAGTCTGCAAAGCGCCTGTGCCGGGTAAGGAGTGCCTGCGTTGTCGTGCTATGGCCGGTGGGGGCTCGTTTAGTGCAGCCTGCTGATCGCATTGACCAGATGCACCCTGTTGACGCCTCCTGTTCCTCTTGTTTCTGTTTCTTCGTTGAGGTAGGGGTGCAGGAGGTTCTTGACCTTGACGCCTGGTTGAGGCTTCTAGGGTTGGGAATTCCTGGGCATTGACTTGGTTTAGCTGCTGAGAGATCTGCGGTATGGCAGGGTTCTCTGCACCCATCTGCTTTGATGATCCGTCGTAGCCTGTTGCCGAGTTTTTGGCGTCTTCCAGACTTCTTGAATTCTGGCGAGCCTCTCGGGGCATCGAGGATTCCAGGCATGGTGTTTCTGCCTGCAGTTCGGGCATTGTGGAGTGGGTGGCGATGCATTTTTCAGCTTGGTGATGCATTCCTCGGTAGGGTGGTGCTGGCTGCAGACACCGCAGATTACTCTGTTCGGACAGAGTGCACCCAGGTGTCCATAACGCTGACACTTGAAACAGCGAACTGGTTCTGCTGTGAAGGTCCTGACATCATACCTGCCCCAAGAACCGAGGTCCAGCTGGGATGGCAGTGGTCCTACATGCTGAATGAAGACCTGGTGGGTTGGTGTGTTGCCTGCCGTCTTTGCCTTGAGACGTTGAGCTGACACCACACTGGGGTGAGCTGCTACTGCCTCGATGGGCATCATCAGCGGGTATCGCATCACTACACCCTTGGTGATCTTCTGCCGAGAGTCCAGTTCCTCCAGGGTGAATGAGCGATCTGTCTCCATGACTCTCTTCAAGGTGGTATACATTTCCTTGTTGAGAGGAGTCAATATTGGTTCTCCCCTCAAGTTGAACCATATCTTGAACTTCAGGTTGTGTCGTGATTCCAGGTATGAAACAACGCCATAGTGGGTTCTGTGGTCCCCATAAGACTTCACCTTGAATTTGCCAGGTCGGTTGAGCTGGTTTGCTTGCTCCTTGGACGGACGGCGCTTCTTGTTGTTGTCCACAGTGTTCCATCCCTCTTGGTTTTCAGGGGGTGGGGTGTTTATTTCCTCCCCTGTTTCTATTGTCGCTGGATCCATGGTTGAGACTGTCAGATCTGTTACAATGTGAGCAGGATCTTCCTCTTCCTCTCGCAACTTCTTCGCTAGAATTTCGCCCCACATTTCCAAATATGAGTCCTCCGTCGTGTTCATAGAGCATCGTGACCTCTTCTTCTCGGCAGAAGCCATGTGCCTATCTTGTGATAAGGTAGTGAACTCCGTGAAGTGAGTGTGTGTCAATGGATTGTCGTAATACGATTGTCTCAACACTGTCCACTGATCTGTGCTCTAACATACAGAGGTAGAAAGGCATTATATATATAGGCGGAGAGTGAGGTGACGCACGTTGCAAATTCCTGCCCTTCTAGAAAGCACATTCTCTCCTCCCTCAGAGCAAACCAACCTCCCTCCCTACCCAACCCCTTCCCTGCTCCTCCCTCCCCTTCCTTACTTCCCTTCCCTTCCACACCTCCCTCCCCTACCCCCAATGCCTGGGCCTCCCCACGCACTTGGTCTACCTCTTCTACTCTACACACATCAAACACCAACACACAGACTACAAGCACTTCTCCTTCTACACCCACACTAGACTACAAAACTAACTGTCAACTTGCCACTGCTGCCCACTCTGCGATGGTAATCTCACAAGCTTACCAATCAGACTACTCACATGTCCTTAACCTAATCTTGTCTGCTAACAATCTTCCCTCTTTAATTATCCCTCCTTCCTGCTTCTCTTCCAAGCCTCCTACAACCTCTCCCTCCTTCCTCTCTCCCACCCCCCCACTTCCTACTCCCACTATCTCTCCTCCTCCACTACCTCTCTTCACTACTTCTACACCTCCCACCAACACCCCTACTGCTACTGCTACGACCACCCCTCCCCCCACTTCCTTACCCACTTCATCCCCTTCCAAAGCTTCCACTTCCTCACAGCTTACCAAAACTTCCACTTCCTCTGCATCCACCTTCGCCCACTCCACCACAACCAAAACCTCATCCAGGTCCAACTCCACCTCCTCCAGACAAAATCCACTCAAACCTAAACCTACCCCAACTTCTAACGGACAGACCAAAGAACATAAAAACAGATCCATCTCTTCCTCCCCCTCCAGGAAACGGGTCCGTAGCACCTACAAACACACATCCACTGATGGCACCACTATCACGGGCTTTAATCCAAACTCCTCCCCCGACATTAACTTTGCTAAGACGAAACCATTAAATCACGTTTAAGGCGATTCAGTTCAACGTACGTTCTTACTTTACAATTAGACACCTACTGGCCGAGCTCCTTGAAGCAGAGAGGCCAGATATTGTTTTGCTAAACAGTACCTGCCTCAAAGCCCCTCAATGTATCCGCCATTATGGTTATACTGCACTACAGTCCCCCTATGATCCCCACGATGGGGTTGCCATCCTTGTCAATTCCAACATAAAACATGAATTTCTCCCAATCCCTTTTATTCACCAACACTGTCTTGCGGTCAGAATACACACCCACCTTGGCCCCTTTATCTTTTTCACCACCTATGCTCGCCCAAACACTACTCTCAACATACACGACCTCTCCTTAGTCTTCAACTACACCAACACACCAACTTACCTACTAGCTGACATGAATGCCAAACACACTGCCTTTCATCACACCAGTAACAACCAACTTGGTCACCAATTACTCAACTTCACAAACCATAAACACCTAATTCATCTTGGCCCAGACTTCAATACCTTCTTCAACCACACGGGCCAAGGCAAACCAGACATCATTCTGGCAAACCGAGCCAGCTCTCTATTTCAACATTACATCTCACCTGGCCCTATTACAGGCTCTGATCACATCCCAGTCATCTTACACATCTCCTCCAACCCTATCCTCATTCCAACAACACCTTCATTCTCCTACAAGAACGCTGACTGGGATGCTTTCAAACAACACATAGACAATATTAACCTCACCTATGACTACAACAACAAACCTATCTCTGACATCGATACTCAACTTGATCTCATCCAGGACACCATTACACAAGCAGCCAACATCGCAATACCAAAGAAAACTCACACCACTCGTTATTCCTTCAAACCGTCACTCAGAACAAGAAGACTAATTATCTGCTACCACAACCGCTTCCTCTACAACACACATAGATTTAATCAAGTCCGATTAGATCTCACTTACCTTAGAAACAACATTTTACACAGCCTAGACCAAGACCACAACAATCACTGGTCACGACTAATACAACAAGCGGACAGGCAGCGTGTTAAAAACACTAAAGCCTTCTGGAACTTTATCAAAAAAATCAGAGGCACTACTCCCACCAACAAATTCAAACACATCACCCACAACAACACACACATCTCAGACCCACAGGCTGCTACCAACATCTTCAAACACATCTGGGAGAACATCTTCCACGCTCACCCACCTCACCCTAACGTTATTCAACACATTCAGAACATAGAACACTGGAACACTGCACACACACAAGAAACAACACCAGACAGCCACATACATCTAGACACTCTTACCTCCTCCCAAGAACTCGACACTCCTTTCACCAACACAGACATTAAAACTCTCCTCAGACACCTTCCTCCAAAGGCTCCTGGTGCCTCTGGCCTAAACCATATTATCCTGAAACACCTTCCTGACTCTATCATTACTGCCTACACAAACCTCCTCAATGCCTCCCTTGCCTCTGGATACTTCCCTTCCCTCTTCAAAGCTGCTACTGCTATCCTCCTTCCTAAACCCAATAAAGACCACTCTGACCCTAGAAACTATCGCCCTATCAGCCTCCTCGAAACTTTAGGAAAACTCTTTGAAAAACTCATTAATCATCGCCTTCGCAGATACCTGGAACATAATTCTCTACTTTCAGATGGCCAGTTTGGCTTCAGAACACACAGATCCACACAGGATGCCATTAACATCATTCTCAACTACATCCACATAAACACAAAACAAAGAAACAGGACAGCCCTGGTTGCAAAAGACGTTGAAAAAGCTTTTGACACTGTGTGGCACGAGGGGCTCAAGTACAAACTCTGCACTAACTTCAACCTGCCTCTCAATACTCGTAAACTCCTCTGCAACTTCCTAGACGGCCGTACCATGAGAATCAAATTCCAAGGCTGTTACTCTGACTACTTCACACTAAATGCTGGAGTACCCCAGGGATCTGTCCTTTCCCCTACCCTCTACATTTTATACACTAACGACATTCCAACACCTATATACCACAACTCCATCACACTAGCCTATGCAGACGACATTACACAACTTATCACTCATGCCAATATAGATACACTCACACACAAAACACAAAATGAGGTTGACAGGATAGCCATCTGGGAACAAAAATGGAGGATCAAAACCAATGCAGCAAAATCCAGCATTACGTATTTTAACTACAGGAAACGTGATCCTCCATTACCTGTCGAACTCAGAACAGCTGACACCCGCACTTACTTCCCTATCACACAATCTGTCACTGTCCTTGGCGTTAATCTTGACTACCTTCTTCGTTTACACGGACACATTCACTCAAGGCATGCAATAGCTAGTAAGGCCCTTGCGGGCCTCTACAAGCTGAAACATGCCTCTCAACGCACCAAACTACACCTCTACAAATCCCTAATACGTCCTCTGATAACTTACTCTCCTCTAGCCCTCTCTCTTGCAGCAAAAACAAACTTACTTAAACTGCAGCGTGTCCAGAACAAGGCGCTGCGCTGGGTGCTTGATGTCAGATGGGAGGACTTCGCCACAAGCGAGTCTCTCCATGCCCAGTTAGACGTCCCTGCGCTGAATCTGTACTGGAAGAGGCTCAGTGACAGACAGATAGACAAACTTGAGACACGACATGACTACTGGACCTCTCTCCTTGACGAAGACATTCGCAGACCCACAAACCAACACAACCTTTTCTACTCCTTGCATGATCCTGCTCCTAACCCTACTTACAAATAACCTTGGATCCGCTGACAGGTACCTTCTAAGACAGGTACCATTCTCTGACCCACGTTCGCCTTAGCTTTTTTGGGTTAAGACATGACTCAGTTCTGCACTCCTCTCTAGCTCTAAACGTCGCAAGTCCCTTACTCCCAGCTCACCCCACCGGAGTCCCAACAGAAGAACCGGAATTTCTCTTTTCAATATCTGTCCCACGATCGCCTTTGCTGCTGGGTTAAGCCCTGGCTCTATTTCTACGACTAAGAACACTCCTCTCCAGCACTATTCTTCGTCTGTCCCGTCTTCCCCGCTCATCCCATTTGGGATCTTACCTGAACTTTCGTTCGTTCGTTCGTTCCTCTGTATGTTAGAAGTGATCAAGGTCCCAGGACCGAAACGTTTTCTAATAAATATGTCATAGTGTTTGCTTACGTGTCTTTCTAAACCATAGTTAGGAGTACATACGGTGTTGTCGCTTATGAGATGCACCAGTTGAACTGACCAGAAGAGTGCTTAACAGCATATGTCGCATCATTGTAGAAACCTTTCTCCCTCGGGAGCCAGAGACGGGTCATCGCAAGATTGAGACCCGTGCCAGGACTACGGTCTTGGCGAACATTATACATACACACACACACACACACACACACACACACACACACACACACACACATATATATATATATATATATATATATATATATATATATATATATATATATATATATATGTATATATATATATATATATATATATATATATATATATATATATATATATATATATATATATATATATATATATTGCTCTTTGCTGATGACACTGTGCTCTTGGGAGATTCTGAAGAGAAGTTGCAGAGATTGGTGGATGAATTTGGTAGGGTGTGCAAAAGAAGAAAATTAAAGGTGAATACAGGAAAGAGTAAGGTTATGAGGATAACAAAAAGATTAGGTGATGAAAGATTGAATATCAGATTGGAGGGAGAGAGTATGGAGGAGGTGAATGTATTCAGATATTTGGGAGTGGACGTGTCAGCGGATGGGTCTATGAAAGATGAGGTGAATCATAGAATTGATGAGGGAAAAAGAGTGAGTGGTGCACTTAGGAGTCTGTGGAGACAAAGAACTTTGTCCTTGGAGGCAAAGAGGGGAATGTATGAGAGTATAGTTTTACCAACGCTCTTATATGGGTGTGAAGCGTGGGTGATGAATGTTGCAGCGAGGAGAAGGCTGGAGGCAGTGGAGATGTCATGTCTGAGGGCAATGTGTGGTGTGAATATAATGCAGAGAATTCGTAGTTTGGAAGTTAGGAGGAGGTGCGGGATTACCAAAACTGTTGTCCAGAGGGCTGAGGAAGGGTTGTTGAGGTGGTTCGGACATGTAGAGAGAATGGAGCGAAACAGAATGACTTCAAGAGTGTATCAGTCTGTAGTGGAAGGAAGGCGGGGTAGGGGTCGGCCTAGGAAGGGTTGGAGGGAGGGGGTAAAGGAGGTTTTGTGTGCGAGGGGCTTGGACTTCCAGCAGGCATGCGTGAGCGTGTTTGATAGGAGTGAATGGAGACAAATGGTTTTTAATACTTGACGTGCTGTTGGAGTGTGAGCAAAGTAACATTTATGAAGGGATTCAGGGAAACCGGCAGGCCGGACTTGAGTCCTGGAGATGGGAAGTACAGTGCCTGCACTCTGAAGGAGGGGTGTTAATGTTGCAGTTTAAAAACTGTAGTGTAAAGCACCCTTCTGGCAAGACAGTGATGGAGTGAATGATGGTGAAAGTTTTTCTTTTTCGGGCCACCCTGCCTTGGTGGGAATCGGCCGGTGTGATAATAAAAAAAATAAAAAAATATATATAATATATATATATATATATATATATATATATATATATATATATATTATATATATATGGGCCAGTAGGTCTACTCATTGCTTCTTAATCACAGAGAGAATGCACAATTTACCTAAAGAACAAATATTACATAGGGAAATGGTATGGTGATACCGACAAGATGTGGAAAAAGACACTTATGTACAGTTCAGGACATTTATTAAAGGAAACGTTTCTCCACGAGTGGCTTCTTCAGTCCTAATACAGAAAAAAATAAGAAAAATGCATATATAGAGTGGCAGGAGTCAGGTGAAGTGACGCGTCGGTAGAGGTGTTGGTAGTAGTAGTAGTAGTAGTAGTAGTAATAGTAGTAGTAGTAGTAGTAGTAGTAGTAGTAGTAGTAGTAGTAATAGTAGTAGTAGTAGTAGTAGTAGTAGTAGTAGTAGTGGAACTAAGGAGGTGAGGTTAGAGAGGGAGCTGCTGACATCATGTAACAGTAGTTCCCAGGATGGGTAATATCCTCTTGCTTAGTAATTTTGAAATACTGTAACTACCGGATTTTTGCTTTATAGTGTTACTGACAGTAACACTATAAAGTAACTCGTGGAGAAACGTTTCCTCTAATAAATGTCATGAACTGTACATAAGTGTCTTTTTCCACAAATATTGCATAGTATAATACCCGGCCTATAGGTTTTATTAATGGGGGAGGGGGAGAAATGCTACTGTTAACACAGACTTGATAAATGAGACTTTATACAACATTTGGGTATCTTTATTCTTGCTTGTGTCGATCAGCGGCATGATGAGGATCCTCTTTAGCTCGCGAAATCGTAATAACACTATTGCAGATAACACACTCCCTCGCGAAAGGTTCAAACCCCTCCCGTTCCGTGTTCATTTTATATGATACCCTTTATCCGAAACGTTGATCTTGAATGGGTCATCAAATGTCAAGATTGGAGGAGGTTCTGCCTATGTATTTTCAATTACAGTGAAACATCTGGTTTTTATCCCGTTCCTTCAATCAATATATGTTAGCGATGACTACTTATCACTTCCAAATAATTCTGGTAGGGGAAAAATGAATGTGAATGAGTAACTGACTCAAAAATGGTACACAAAATCGACAGACTAACGGATAAGACACATGTGTAACATTTGTGTAAATTTACTGCCGAAATGTTACAAATCCGCAGCAGACATTTTTAGTTGAATACAAAGGTCACATTTATTTTGAAAGAGGTGGGGAGTCAATTTTAATGTAATCTGTCCATTGGTCTTGATAGAAGGTGGTCAATCTCCTACCCTGGATTGATCCTGCTCGGTCCCTTACCATAAAACAAAAGCATGAAGATGATGATTGATGTACCTGAGGCAAAGGAGACGTTATCGAGAATGCCTTTCAGGGTGCTAATAGTTTGAAGGTAGTCTGCAGTAGTCTATCTTCCCTTTGGACTATTCAGCTGACTATCCACACACGGACAGTAGCCCTAAATTCTTTAATAGCTATCCTGCGTAGCCCCTGTAAACCAGGGTTATATAAACAAACAAGACGACTTTATCAGGATTAGCTACCCTGGAGGGATAACAATCCAGGATAACTCGAGAAAACCATACATTATCCCTTATTTAGTTAGTATTCTTTTTTCCAGGTCCTTCCTCAGAGTACGACCCACAACAACCAAATTATTTCCTAGATATCTATTTACTGCTTGGCTTCATGGACAGCACGTGCTCGTTGAGTTACTTACATAGCGCTGAGATGTCTCTCCAGATCAGCAGGAACGGGAACATTAAAACAGAAAGGAAAGACATCACTGGCAAGACGAGTTAACTCAGAGACAGAACAAGAGGAAAACAGACCAGCGCTGAGAGGATTCGTCAACTCATCAACGGTAGAAGGGGTCAGTTCAAGAAGTAAATAAACAGCAATGAGATGATTCTTCAACTAATCAACTGAATAGGGGCCAGTTGAAGGGGTAAACAAGGCAAAAACTATAGTAAACAGCGGCCAGCCTGCGGGATCGACTTACCATCTGGAGCATGACTGAAGAGTCTCATAGCCAGGAGTAACGACACGGTGATCGTGATCGTTGTCATGCAAATCTTCCACAAGTGGCCATTGCAAGTCGAGAACGCTAGTAGCGAAGCACACAGCGAGATCAATACCACACTAATGTTTGAACCATCCATATGGAGGTTCAACCCCGCTGCTACCATTTACATGGAGGTTCAACGGCCAACATGGAGGTTTAACCGCCACTGCTGCCATTCACAGAGGTAAGAAGGTAGGACTGGAGAAGAACGGGATTTTCCAGGACTTTCTTCACGCTTCTTTATAATTGTTTTATCCTCGATACGTCACCTAACTTGTCTTCAATCTCTCTCTCTCTCTCTCTCTCTCTCTCTCTCTCTCTCTCTCTCTCTCTCTCTCTCTCTCTCTCTCTCTCTCTCTCTCTCTCTCTCTCTCTCTCTCTCTCTCTGTCTCTCTCTCTCTCTCTCTCTCTCTCTCTCTCTCTCTCTCTCTCTCTCTCTCTCTCTCTCTCTCTGTCTCTCTCTCTCTCTCTCTCTCTCTCTCTCTCTGTTTCTAATTGTTTAATGGGAGTTTAAAGTCTATCTAATACACGAGGGTCATTAAGATTGCACGTCACTTGTTCTCAGTGTATGTACTCTGAGACACATACACCTCTTAGTGTATATACACTGAGAAACATACACCTCTCAGTGTGTATAAACTGAGACACATACACCTCTCAGTGTATATACAATGAGACACATACACCTCTCAGTGTATATACAATGAGACACATACACCTCTCACTAAATATATCCTGTACCCTATTTTTCTTCCACTCGTGACCTAATAATGGTTGAAGACCGACAGAAAAATCGTTTAAAAATTCCCAATAAAATTGTGGGTTAGAAGAGAAGGTAGTATACTTAATCAGAGTGTGAACTTTATCCTCACTGAACCAGGAGATGGAATACAGGCTTCACTAAGGTTTCTTTCGGTACAGGAGGAAGGGATATCTACAGTATTCCATGTATCGAGCGAAACAAATCCTAAGAGTGCAATGTACAGAATCAATAAAAGCAATAAATTATAGGTTGGTACAGTACACGAACAACTCTCACTCGCCAGTTGTGACTTGACAATGGTTCTGGACAATTGTCAAGTCACAAATGAGCGAGAAGGCAGCAGAGAAGACCACAAGACATGTCGGGAAAGCGTGAGGGATAAAAGAAGGAAGATCTCTGCTCTAATGAAGTTAATAGACTCTAAGGCACATATGCGTAAAGTTTAAATTTCCTCGTGTGTAGTAGTCGCCCACAGACATATCTGTCCGTACTCTAGTGACAGTTTTCTCTACTTAATAGCAATCTGTGGATAACAGCTGGTGTGAAACGCCAACACATGCGAAATTAGACACATGCGCAGTGCTAGGATAAAATACACTAACAACGCGCATGTGTTCTCATTCAAAATATCAATGTGTATATTGATGTAATTTGAATAACATGTATGTTCTTATAATAATAATAATAATAATAATAATAATAATAATAATAATAATAATAATAATAATAATAATAATAATAATAATAATAATAATAATAATAATGACAATAATAATAATAATAATAATAATAATAATAATAATAATAATAATAATAATAATAATAATAATAATAATAATAATAATAATAATAATAATAATAATAATAATAATAATAATAATAATAATAATGACAATAATAATAATAATAATAATAATAATAATAATAATAATGACAATAATAATAATAATAATAATAATAATAATAATAATAATAATAATAATAATAATAATAATAATAATAATAATAATAATAATAATAATAATAATAATAATAATAATAATAATAATAATAATATGACAATAATAATAATAATAATAATAATAATAATAATAATAATAATAATAATAATAATAATAATAATAATTAAATGACAATAATAATAATAATAATAATAATAATAATAATAATAATAATAATAATAATAATAATAATAATAATAATAATAGTTGGACTATCCTAGAGGATCCCTGTATGCCACAAGCCCAGCCCTTTCCCTGCCTCAGCATACATTAAGAGAACAATATAATGCGGAAGTAGTTTTTAATACAGTCTGGTTTGACGGTATATTTTGTCAGTTCATTCCATTCGTTAACGAAATCACTCGACGGCCACGGACTGCCTTCAGTTATGTCACTAACGCATATTCCCGTCCTTGTTAGTGTGTAAAGTGACAAGGGGACTCGTTGAGTGAGTAATGACAGGGGGACTGGTTGAGTGAGTAATGACAGGGGGACTGGTTGGGTGAGTAATGACGGGGACTGGTTGAGTGAGTAATGACAGGGGGACTGGTTGGTTGAGTAATGACGGGGACTGGTTGGGTGAGTAATGACAGGGGGACTGGTTGGGTGAGTAATGACAGGGGGACTGGTTGGGTGAGTAATGACAGGGGGACTGGTTGGGTGAGTAATGACAGGGGGACTGGTTGGGTGAGTAATGACAGGGGGACTGGTTGGGTGAGTAATGACAGGGGGACGGGTTGGGTGAGTAATGACAGGGGGACTGGTTGGGTGAGTAATGACAGGGACTGGTTGAGTGAGTAATGACAGGGGGACTGGTTGGGTGAGTAATGACAGGGGGACTGGTTGGGTGAGTAATGACAGGGGGACTGGTTGGGTGAGTAATGACAGAGGGACTGGTTGGGTGAGTAATGACGGGGACTGGTTGAGTGAGTAATGACAGGGGGACTGGTTGGGTGAGTAATGACAGGGGACTGGTTGGGTGAGTAATGACAGGGGGACTGGTTGGGTGCGTAATGACAGGGGGACTGGTTGAGTGAGTAATGACGGGGACTGGTTGAGTGAGTAATGACAGGGGGACTGGTTGGGTGAGTAATGACAGGGGGACTGGTTGAGTGAGTAATGATAGGGGGACTGGTTGAGTGAGTAATGACAGGGGGACTGGTTGAGTGAGTAATGACACGAAGACTGGTTGAGTAATGACAAGGGGACTGGTTGAGTGCGTAATGACGGGGGGACTGGTTGAGTGAGTAATGACGGGGACTGGTTGAGTGAGTAATGACAGGGGGACTGGTTGAGTGAATAATGACAGGGAGACTGGTTGAGTGAGTAATTACAGGGAGACTGGTTGAGTGAGTAATGACAGGGGGACTGGTTGGGTGAGTAATGACAGGGGGACTGGTTGAGTGAGTAATGACAAGGGGACTGGTTGAGTGAGTAATGACAGGGGGACTGGTTGAGTGAGTAATGACACGGGGACTGGTTGAGTAATGACAAGGGGACTGGTTGAGTGCGTAATGACGGGGGGACTGGTTGAGTGAGTAATGACAAGGGGGCTGGTTGAGTAATGACAGGGGGACTGGTTGAGTGAGTAATGTCTGGGACTGGTTGAGTAATGGCAAGGGGGCTGGTTGAGTAATGAGAGGGGGACTGGTTGAATGGGTAATGACAAGGGGACTGGTTGAGTAATGACAGGGGGACTGGTTGAGTGAGTAATGACAGGGGGACTGGTTGAGTGAGTAATGACAAGGGGACTGGTTGAGTGAGTAATGACAAGGGGACTGGTTGAGTGAGTAATGACAGGAGGACTGGTTGAGTGAGTAATGACAAGGGGACTGGTTGAGCGAGTAATGACAGGGGGACTGGTTGAGTGAGTAGTGACAGGGGGACTGGTTGAGTAATGACAAGGGGACTGGTTGAGTGAGTAATGACAGGGGGACTGGTTGAGTGAGTAATGACAAGGGGACTGGTTGAGTGAGTAATGACAGGGGGACTGGTTGAGTGAGTAATAACACGGGGACTGGTTGAGTAATGACAAGGGGACTGGTTGAGTGAGTAATGACAGGGGGACTGGTTGAGTGAGTAATGACACGGGGACTGGTTGAGTAATGACAAGGGGACTGGTTGAGTGAGTAATGACAGGGGGACTGGTTGAGTGAATAATGACAGTACCCCCCCAGTACCAACAATACCACCAGTCCGATAACATTCTTCTTTGCAAATATACAGGGTCTAAAGCCAGCAACAAACAACAAAATACCTTTCATCCGTGGACTGCTTGCAGAGGCAAAGGCAATGTTCGCGGCTTTCACTGAGACCCACATAAAGGATCACTTGGACAACGAAATATGGATCCCAGGTTACAACCTATACAGATGTGACAGAGTGAACAGGCAAAAGGGGGGGGTTGGCCTGTACATTGCAGAGTCACTTGTTTGCACAGAACTGCTTAATGCCTCAAATGATGTAGTGGAAGTTTTAGCAGTAAAGGTCGAGAACCAAAACCTAGTCATTGTGGTAGTCTACAAGCCTCCGGATGCAACATCCCAGCAATTCCAGGAACAGCTGTTAAAAATTGACCACTGTCTGGAAAATCTTCCAGCTCCTGCACCCAACATCTTGCTCCTGGGGGATTTCAACTTAAGGCACCTAAAATGGAGGAATATAGCAAATAATATTGTTGCAGTAATAACACCAGGAGGCAGCTCTGATGAAAACTCACACTCACACGAGCTTTTAAATCTCTGCACAAAATTCAATTTAAACCAGCAAATAATAGAGCCTACTAGACTGGAGAATACACTAGACCTCATCTTCACTAACAATGATGATCTGATAAGAAATGTCACCATATCAAAAACAATATACTCAGATCACAACATAATTGAGGTTCAGACATGTATGCGTGGAGCCCCAGACCGACAAAATGAGACTAGTCACGAGGGAGCATTCACCAAATTCAACTTCAATAACAAAAACATAAAGTGGGACCAAGTAAACCAAGTCCTAACCGATATAAGCTGGGAAGATACACTAAGCAACACAGACCCCAACTTATGCCTAGAACAGATTAACTCGGTGGCACTCGATGTATACACAAGGCTTATTCCTCTAAGAAAAAGGAGGAGTAGATGTAAAATAGAAAGAGACAGGCGCTCCCTTTACAGGCGACGGAAAAGAATAACAGAGCGGCTAAAAGAGGTCAATATATCTGAAATGCGTAGGGAGACACTGGTCAGAGAAATAGCAAGCATCGAACTTAAGCTAAAAGAATCCTTTAGGAGTCAGGAATCGCGGGAAGAACTAAAAGCCATAAATGAAATCGAAAGAAACCCAAAGTATTGGGCCCCTACTTAAACAAGATGGGTCCTACACAGATGACAGCAAGGAAATGAGTGAGCTACTCAAGTCCCAATATGACTCAGTTTTTAGCAAGCCGCTAACCAGACTGAGAGTAGAAGATCAAAATGAATTTTTTATGAGAGAGCCACAAAATTTGATTAACACAAGCCTATCCGATGTTATCCTGACGCCAAATGACTTCGAACAGGCGATAAATGACATGCCCATGCACTCTGCCCCAGGGCCAGACTCATGGAATTCTGTGTTCATCAAGAACTGCAAGAAGCCCCTATCACGAGCCTTTTCCATCCTATGGAGAGGGAGCATGGACACGGGGGTCGTCCCTCAGTTACTAAAAACAACAGACATAGCCCCACTCCACAAAGGGGGCAGTAAAGCAATAGCAAAGAACTACAGACCAATAGCACTAACATCCCATATCATAAAAATCTTTGAAAGGGTCCTAAGAAGCAAGATCACCACCCATCTAGAAACCCATCAGTTACACAACCCAGGGCAACATGGGTTTAGAACAGGTCGCTCCTGTCTGTCTCAACTATTGGATCACTACGACAAGGTCCTAAATGCACTAGAAGACAAAAAGAATGCAGATGTAATATATACAGACTTTGCAAAAGCCTTCGACAAGTGTGACCATGGCGTAATAGCGCACAAAATGCGTGCTAAAGGAATAACAGGAAAAGTCGGTCGATGGATCTATAATTTCCTCACTAACAGAACACAGAGAGTAGTCGTCAACAGAGTAAAGTCCGAGGCAGCTACGGTGAAAAGCTCTGTTCCACAAGGCACAGTACTAGCTCCCATCTTGTTCCTCATCCTCATATCCGACATAGACAAGGATGTCAGCCACAGCACCGTGTCTTCCTTTGCAGATGACACCCGAATCTGCATGACAGTGTCTTCCATTGCAGACACTGCAAGGCTCCAGGCGGACATCAACCAAATCTTTCAGTGGGCTGCGGAAAACAATATGAAGTTCAACGATGAGAAATTTCAATTACTCAGATATGGTAAACATGAGGAAATTAAATCTTCATCAGAGTACAAAACAAATTCTGGCCACAAAATAGAGCGAAACACCAACGTCAAAGACCTGGGAGTGATTATGTCGGAGGATCTCACCTTCAAGGACCATAACATTGTATCAATCGCATCTGCTAGAAAAATGACAGGATGGATAATGAGAACCTTCAAAACTAGGGAGGCCAAGCCCATGATGACACTCTTCAGGTCACTTGTTCTATCTAGGCTGGAATATTGCTGCACTCTAACAGCACCTTTCAAGGCAGGTGAAATTGCCGACCTAGAAAATGTACAGAGAACTTTCACGGCCCACATAACGGAGATAAAACACCTCAATTACTGGGAGCGCTTGAGGTTTCTAAACCTGTATTCCCTGGAACGCAGGAGGGAGAGATACATGATTATATACACCTGGAAAATCCTAGAGGGACTAGTACCGAACTTGCACACGAAAATCACTCACTACGAAAGCAAAAGACTTGGCAGACGATGCATCATCCCCCCAATGAAAAGCAGGGGTGTCACTAGCACGTTAAGAGACCATACAATAAGTGTCAGGGGCCCGAGACTGTTCAACTGCCTCCCAGCATACATAAGGGGGATTACCAACAGACCCCTGGCAGTCTTCAAGCTGGCACTGGACAATCACCTAAAGTCAGTTCCTGATCAGCCGGGCTGTGGCTCGTACGTTGGTTTGCGTGCAGCCAGCAGCAACAGCCTGGTTGATCAGGGGCTGATCCACCAGGAGGCCTGGTCACAGACCGGGCCGCGGGGGCGTTGACCCCCGAAACTCTCTCCAGGTAAACTCCAGGGAGACTGGTTGAGTGAGCAATGACAGGGGGACTGGTTGAGTGAGTAATGACAGGGGGACTGGTTGAGTAATGACAAGGGGACTGGTTGAGTGAGTAATGACAGGGGGACTGGTTGAGTGAGTAATGACAAGGGGACTGGTTGAGTGAGTAATGACAGGGGGACTGGTTGAGTGAGTAATGACAAGGGGACTGGTTGAGTGAGTAATGACAGGGGGACTGGTTGAGTGAGTAATGACAGGGGGACTGGTTGAGTGATTAATGACAGGGGGACTGGTTGAGTGAGTAATGACAAGGGGACTGGTTGAGTAATGACAAGGGGACTGGTTGAGTAATGACAAGGGGACTGGTTGAGTGAGTAATGACAAGAGACTGGTTGAGTGAGTAATGACAAGAGACTGGTTGAGTGAGTAATGACAAGAGACTGGTTGAGTGAGTAATGACAAGAGACTGGTTGAGTGAGTAATGACAAGAGACTGGTTGAGTGAGTAATGACAAGAGACTGGTTGAGTGAGTAATGACAAGAGACTGGTTGAGTGAGTAATGACAAGAGACTGGTTGAGTGAGTAATGACAAGAGACTGGTTGAGTGAGTAATGACAAGAGACTGGTTGAGTGAGTAATGACAAGAGACTGGTTGAGTGAGTAATGACAAGAGACTGGTTGAGTGAGTAATGACAAGAGACTGGTTGAGTGAGTAATGACAAGAGACTGGTTGAGTGAGTAATGACAAGAGACTGGTTGAGTGAGTAATGACAAGAGACTGGTTGAGTGAGTAATGACAAGAGACTGGTTGAGTGAGTAATGACAAGAGACTGGTTGAGTGAGTAATGACAAGAGACTGGTTGAGTGAGTAATGACAAGAGACTGGTTGAGTGAGTAATGACAAGAGACTGGTTGAGTGAGTAATGACAAGAGACTGGTTGAGTGAGTAATGACAGTGAACTGGTTAATCGAGTAATGTTGTTTACCTTAATTGCTCTCACAAACTCCCATTAATTTTCTATAGATTTTCTTATTAATCTCAAAGTAAATAACAAAGCAGCAGTTTGATACCGTGAAGATGACTACTTCCTCTGTATGTCTCATCTCTCTTTGACATAAAACTTACATATCAGTGTATATGTAAGTAAGTTATATACACGGATCAACGTATATACATACATTGATCCGTGTATGTACTTACTCAGATATATTTGCAGGGGTCGACTCATACGCCCTGGCCCATTGTTTTAACTAATGCTGAGTGATTTTTCCTAGTTCTCTGCCTGTAGGAGCCAACCTTGTCTGCTTGTCAATGACTAGTGCTTCCCTCCACAACCTCTTATTATCACTTTCCATTCTACGATTGAAAAAAATAGGATGAGGTACTGAACACTTTCAGTCAAAGAAAAGATAATGAATTCTTTCAATCAATTAAAAGGAACCTGATATATTATAGACACCTATCCACTTCTTCCACTGTCTTCAGCATAAACGTCATTCCAGTATTCGAGTAAAGAAGCCTGCTGTGTAGGCGATACGTTTCAGCAACAAAGGTACCCAAGTGTTGCACATGTGTCTTATGCATCATTATGTTGATATTGTGCAACATTATGAAAAAGTACCCACTAGAGCTCTTAAGGTTCATTTATATCCTTAGCTGTCATGTAGGTAGCCAGATTCCATCTCGTAAATCGGACTGCCTTTCCCTACTCCTCTATTTTTGCATGACCTGATCATTTACCCCCTTCCCATCACCACTATTGGTCTTCTGTTCAAATGCAGTAAGGTTGAGCACCTTAAAGCTCTCCTCAGTTCTGGTTCTATTCTCGTTGTGAACCTTTGGATCTTCTCTAGTTTTTTAATATGCTTGATCAGGTGGGGACTCCATACACTGGGATGGGCCGTACGCACTTGTTATATAATGTAATTAATAAATCTTCGTTCCTATTCCCTAGAGAAGTTCTTTTGTTAGATATTGTTTCTATATGAATCATGTGCTACACATGGTTCAATGTTTACTCCTTGATCTTCCTTCTTCCACATTAACTACAGTGTTTCTCCTCCTAGGATTTATTCTGTGTCTGGTTTTGTCACTTCCTCTCATATTTCCCTTATTTATCAGGATTAATTTCAAGTTTCCTCCTTCCTAGCCAAGTTTGCAGCTTGCTAAAGTCTTCCCGGAGTCTTTCCCAGTCCTCTCCTGCTGTTACCTTCCTCATTAATTTCACATCATCTGCAAACTGTGACTATGGAGCAGAACTCTTCTCCATGCTAAGGGACTGACCATCTTTACATCTCTATTGATTCAGCTGCTTCCTCTATATTCGACTAAAGAAGCCTAATGTGTAGGCGAATCGTTTCGGAAGAAAGATACATAACTGTTTCACATGTATCTAACTTATCAAACAGTGACTTTTAGGACTCAGTTTTCTGAGCAGGGAGCTGTGTACTGATCCTTGTGAGTTTCCATTTGTCATCCACTCTTACTCCAGTACATAGGTTTTATAACGTTACCTTTTTCCTTCTATTTACCAAGCATCCCTGGAGCCACTTGAATATTATCCCTGCCACCGCTGCCATCTCTGTCGCCCATGCCTCCCCTGCCACCGCTGCCATCTCTGTCGCCCATGCCTCCCCTGCCACCGCTGCCATCTCTGTCACCCATGCCTCCCTGATAGCTCGTCCAGTCTGTGTAGCAGTTTGTGTGGTACTGTCTCAATTATTTGGTTTTTCGCAATCGAGGAAGATAGAATGTATTAACCTTTCTCTCTCTTTCTCTCTTCCTTTATTTCCTCAACTCTCACAAAACTCCCGGAAGATGGTTTTTGAAATTAGAGGAGCGCTTTCATAGTCTAGATCATTTAGAGCGCTTTACAATGAAAGACATATATACAATATTTACAAGAAATTCTTTTTAACTAATAAAATCTCTTAGCATGAACAAAACTTACAACAAAAATAAATACTTTCACTTAAACTTTAAATAAGCAGCATCTGTTCAAAATCCAATTAAATTGAAGTCAAAAGACTAAGTTCTCCTAGGTCTCCACAGGCCTCTCGGTAATTATAAAAACCTTGAATAAAATGGAAAAGCCTAAACCGTGGGCAAACTCTTAGAATGTGTTCTACAATGGTCTATACAAAAAAAAAATTCTAGGAGATACGTAAGTCAAGATTTACCATCGCTGATCCCATGTTGGTTGCTTCTTGCGTTAATTTCTTTCTGCTTTTTTAAAGCAGGTTAGACAGATTATTGAAGGGAACGATTGTCACTCATTTATCGTAGTGCGGTAGTCTAACGGCATGATTCCCGTAACAGTTTTCTTGTAAGTAACTTGTACATGCAAAAAAAAAAAAATATAGAATCATTAAATGACCTAAGTTTTCAATGGATATTTTTTTCCGGAAATTTAGGAATATGTATTTCAGTGCGTTTTTTCCTGCATTATCCACATGATCCAAGCCCGTGCATGTTTATCCAGGCATTAGAAACCCCAGCATCAGGTGAAGCACTCATATTCTAGGTCATTTTCTTTTGCCACAGCTATAAGCTGAGAAAGAAGACCTGCCGATGGGATAAACAGTTCTTCACAGAGTTAATTTTATATTTTACATTAAATACTGAAGGCAGGACAGGGCACGTTCAGCTCAGCTCTTGATACTAAGATTCATGATGAATCAGACACATGTGCAACATCTAAGTATCTTTACTCTTTAGACGTTTCGCCATCCAGTGTGTTCATTAATACAAGGACATAATCTGAAGAATGTCGAAATATATACAGAAGATAATATATAATGAATCTTCAATGACAGACTCCGAAATACACAGTTTCATACAGAGTTAACAGTGTGTCATTGTATATATTCTGTAATATACATGTCTCTTGATGTGTTTGCACTCTGAGAAGCAATGTATGCCAAGTATGAATGGTGAATATATTGAAATTTATGCAGTTGAAGTTACTTCAATCCCTTCATTATGGATTAAAGTAACTTTAGCTAATGGAGTACAGGTGATATGCAACCTTAATGGCGCTTCGGTTATCGACAGTTTGTAATCCTAGAAAAATATTTAGCAACTTTTTCTGGTTCTTGGTATTAAGTGGTGGAGGGAGGGGGGGGAGCAAGTGCGAGATATACTCGCACCCTGGCTGCACCTGGCAACAATCGCACGTGGAAGCGCAATATTAGCACACCAAACATGTATTGGGCGAGGTGTGCGCCCGACCTGCACTCTTGATCCATAGGGAAAGACTAGAGTGATGCCTGGATGCTGGCAATCTCCTGTGTCAACACGCTTGAGGAGGCTGCCTCCTGGTATTCATCTTAAACAAACACCACTGGAAGATCTATCGTCCTGCTCTGCCTCCTCAGCTTCACCTCACCCCCCGCAATCCACATGAACCCCTCACCCCACTCACATTACCTCCGCTTCAACTCCACTTCACGTCCACATCCACCTCACCCGACGGAGGAGCAGGAGCTGCTACTGTGTGCAGGAACTTGGGAAAATTGACTTCGAGAGAGACTGTTTACATGTGTTTTTACACGTGTGCTAGAGAGCCCATGTAAGATACACCTGTTTTAAGACGGAAGCAATGATGAACGTTATTTAGAATTACATAGAACCATAGTGATATATATATATATATATATATATATATATATATATATATATATATATAATATATATATATATAATATATATATATATATATATATTTCTTTCTTTCTTTCTGTCAACACACCGGCCGTATCCCACCGAGGCGGGGTGGCCCAAAAGGAAAAACGAAAGTTTCTCCTTTCAAATTTAATAATATATACAGGAGAAGGGAATACCAGCTCCTTGCTCCCGGCATTTCAGTCGCCTCTTACGACACACATGGCTTACGGAGGAAGAATTCTGTTCCACTTCCCCATGGAGATAAGAGGAAATAAACAAGAACAAGATCTAGAAAGAAAATAGCAGAAAACCCAGAGGGGTGTGTATATGTATATGCTTGTACATGTATGTGTAGTGTGACCTAAGTGTAAGTAGAAGTAGCAAAACGTACCTGAAATCTTGCATGTTTATGAGGCAGACAAAAGACACCAGCAATCCTATCATCATGTAAAACAATTACAGGCTTTCGTTTTACACTCACTTGGCAGGACGGTAGTACCTCCCTGGGCGGTTGCTGTCTACCAACCTAGTACCTAGGATATATATATATATATATATATATATATATATATATATATATATATATATATATATATATATATATATATATATATATATGTATATATATATATATATATATATATATATATATATATATATATATATATATATATATATATATATATATATATATATATATATATATATATAATCATAAGAGAATAATTAAATTAGCATAATATGCCACTGTTGTGTAAATATTTAATGCCGGGAAAGGCATCATTTGCATAATGCAAAAAATAGGTACTGAGGCGAGAGAGGGAGGCTCAACACAGCTTCTCCGGCCCAGAACCTCTAATCTTTACATCCTGCAAGGTCTTCTACCACACGAAGATGATAACTACAGCAGAGTTCTCTTTATACTTACACATTCATACACTGAATTAATGTAATTTAAACACTGCATATGTTATACATTGGTATGACGGTGTTGCCGCTCACTGGTGGAGAGTTTTAATTAATGTATTATTCCCCGGTGGTATTATTTAATACCAACAACAAAATGGGGAGACAGCGGCAACCAAACTTATCATGCAATGTAAAATTTAGTACAATTTCCCCCTGCAATTATATCAGTGTAATTGACTGATCTATTATATATGAGATGAACACGAGAGATAACTCTCTCTCTCTCTCTCTCTCTCTCTCTCTCTCTCTCTCTCTCTCTCTCTCCCTTAGTATAGCTAACACTGGCTCTGCTACTCGAGGCAGGAGGAACCATAGTCTTGATTTGTCAGGAGAAACGGAAGAATTTGTCTTGACACCTGTTTAAGTGTTTTAATGATAACAGTAATAATAATAATAATAATAATAATAATAATAATAATAATAATAATAATAATAATAATAATAATAATAATAGCAGCAATGATAATATTAATAACAATAATTAATAATAATAACAACAGCAATAATAAAAATAATAGTAACAATAATAATAACAGCAACAACAATAATGGTAATAGTAACAATAACAATAATTATGATAATAATAATCGACAGCCACAGAGTCTCGTACTGACAGTCAGGTTACATGTCTCTTAAGTCACAGTATTTAAGGTTTGTTTGAAGGTGTTCACATTACCTTAGAAGTGTGCTATTTGCTTTCCATTAGTTGCATCAGTCTTATTGCTACTGTGGTGACCCTGGCTACACGAAATCACTGAGCTTCTTCTCCTTTGCAGTGATTACGTGACAGTTAATGCTGCCCGTGTGTAGCAGTTGCTAAATCAGGTACAAGCAATCAGGTATAATCGATCAGGCACAAGCAATCAGGTAAAAGCAATCAGGTACAAGCAATCAAGTACAAAGCAATCAGGTATAAGCAATTGGGCATTACTGTTAGTATAGATTCAGAAGCCGTAGCTGAGTGGTGAGTTGCAAATTAGACTAGAGATCAACAAGAATCAACGACCGTGACCTAACTAGCTAGTGCCGGATGTCGTGCTAGAAGGCAGAACTAGGGCTCACTAACTAGTACTGGGTATCCTACTATAAGACAGAACTGGGGCTCACTAGCTAGTGCTTGGTATCATACTAGAAGACAGAACTGGGGCTCACGAGCTAGTGCTGGGTATCATACTAGAAGACAGAGCTGGGGTTCACTAGCTAGTGCTGGGTATCATGCTAGAAGACAGAACTGGGGTTCACTGGCTAGTGCTGGGTATCATACTAGAAGACAGAACTGGGGCTCACTAGCTATTGCTGGGTATCCTACTGGAAGGCAGAACTAGGGCTCACTAGCTAGTGCTGGGTATCCTACTGGAAGGCAGAACTAGGGCTCACTAGCTAGTGCTGGGTATCCTACTGGAAGGCAGAACTAGGGCTCACTAGCTAGTGCTGGGTATCATACTAGAAGACAGAACTGGGGCTCACTAGCTATTGCTGGGTATCCTACTGGAAGGCAGAACTAGGGCTCACTAGCTAGTGCTGGGTATCATACTAGAAGGCAGAACTGGGGCTCACTAGCTAGTGCGGGGTATCCTACTGGAAGGCAGAACTAGGGCTCACTAGCTAGTGCTGGGTATCATACTAGAAGACAGAACTGGGGCTCACTAGCTAGTGCTGGGTATCCTACTGGAAGGCAGAACTAGGGCTCACTAGCTAGTGCTGGGTATCCTACTGGAAGGCAGAACTAGGGCTCACTAGCTAGTGATGGGTATCCTACTGGAAGGCAGAACTAGGGCTCACTAGCTAGTGCTGGGTATCATACTAGAAGGCAGAACTGGGGCTCACTAGCTAGTGCTGGGTATCCTACTGGAAGGCAGAACTAGGGCTCACTAGCTAGTGCTGGGTATCATACTAGAAGACAGAACTGGGGCTCACTAGCTATTGCTGGGTATCCTACTGGAAGGCAGAACTAGGGCTCACTGGCTAGTGCTGGGTATCCTACTGGAAGGCAGAACTAGGGCTCACTAGCTAGTGCTGGGTATCCTACTGGAAGGCAGAACTAGGGCTCACTAGCTAGTGCTGGGTATCATACTAGAAGGCAGAACTGGGGCTCACTAACTAGTGCTGGGTATCCTACTGGAAGGCAGAACTAGGGCTCACTAGGTAGTTCTGGGTATCTTACAAGAAGACAGAACTGGGGCTCACTAGCTATTGCTGGGTATCCTACTGGAAGGCAGAACTAGGGCTCACTAACTATTGCTGGGTATCATACTAGAAGGCAGAACTGGGGATCACTAACTAGTGCTAGGTGTCTTGCTAGAAGGCAGAAGATCAATAGGGATCAACGACAGTGAGCTTACTAGCTAGTAATGCTGGGCTTCCGGCTGGAAGGCAGAGCTGGGGCTCAATAATCATTTCCATACAGTATGTATGCAAATCACTGAGGAATTCATGAGTGCTCGTGGACCAGAGATTGTGTGTTAATGTGTTTATTGTGAGACAGAAGGTGTTCTGGCGCACATGAAGGTGTTCAGGCGCACATGAAGGTGTTCAGGCGCACATGAAGGTGTTCAGGCAAACATGAAGGTGTTCAGGCGCACATGAAGGTGTTCAGGCACACATGAAGGTGTTCAGGCACACATGAAGGTGTTCAGGCACACATGAAGGTGTTCAGGCGCACATGAAGGTGTTCACGCAAACATGAAGGTGTTCAGGCGCACATGAAGGTGTTCAGGCAAACATGAAGGTGTTCAGGCGCACATGAAGGTGTTCAACCGCACATGAAAGTGTTCAGGCACACATGAAGGTGTTCAGGCGCACAGGAAGGTGTTCAGGCGCACAGGAAGGTGTTCAGGCGCACATGAAGGTGTTCAGGCACACATGAAGGTGTTCAGGCACACATGAAGGTGTTCAGGCGCACATGAAGGTGTTCAGGCAA
>NC_091345.1:25092151-25160755 GCF_038502225.1 Cherax quadricarinatus
ACAACCCAAGCTTCACACCCATATAAGAGTGTTAGTACCACTATACTTTCGTACATTCCCTTCTTTGCCTCCAAGGGTAACGTTCTTTGTCTCTACGCACCACTCACCTTTTTTCCTTCATCAGTACTATGGTTAACCTCATCCTTCATATACCCATCCGCTGACAAGTCAACTCCCAAATATCTCAAAACATTCACTTCTTCGATACTCCCTCCCTCCAATGTGATATCCAATTTTTCCCTATCTAAATCGTTTGATACCCTCATCACCTTACTCTTATCTATGTTCACTTTCAATTTTCTGCCTTTACACTCCCAAACTCGTTCACTAACCTTTTGTATTTGATTCCCCATAATTTAATCCCACCCTTTTCCTTAATAACCTAGCATTTACTTCTTTTACAACCCTATCTGTAAATATGTTAAACAACCATGGTGACATTACACATCCTTGTCTAAGACCTACTTTTAATGGGAAGTAATCTCCTTCTCTCCTACACACCTTAACCTGAACCTCACTGTCCTCCTAAAAACTCTTTACATCATTTAGTAACTTGCTACCTATTCCATACACTTGCAACATCTGCCACATTCCTTCCCTATACACTCTATCATATGTCTCTTCTAAATCCATAAATAGAATGAAGACTTCCCTACCTTTACCTAAATATCGTTCACAAATATGCTTCAATGTAAGCATTTGATCTACACATCTCCTACTCATTCTAAAGCCTCCTTGTTCAACTCCAATCCTACTCTCTGTCTTACCTCTAATTCTTTCAATAATAACCCTACCATACACTTTACCTGGTATACTCAGTGAACGTACTTCCCTATAATTTTTACAATCTCTTTTGTCCCCCTTCCCTTTATATAAAGGAACTATACAAGCTCTTTGCCAGTCCCTGGGTACCTTCTCCTCTTTCATACATTTATTAAACAAAAATACCAACCACTCGAGCACTATATCCCCCTCCCCTGCTTTTAACATTTCTCTTAGGATCCCATCAGTTGCAGCTGCTTTACCCCCTTTCATTCTACGTAATGCCTCACGTACCTCCCCCACACTTACATCCTGCTCTTCTTCACTCCTAAAAGATGTTATACCTCCCTAGCCAGTGCATAAAATTACTGCCTCCCTTTCTTCATCAACATTTAAAAGTTCCTCAAAATATTCCCACCATCTACCCAATACCTCCAGCTCCCCATCTACTAACTCTCTTACTCTGTTTTTAACTGACAAATCCATTCGTTCCCTAGGCTTACTTAACGTGTTTATCTCACTCCAAATTTTTTTCTTATTCTCAGCAAAATTTGTTGACAGTGTCTCTGCCACTCTATCATTTGCTCTCCTTTTGCACTCTCACAACTCTCTTCACCTTTCTTTTACTCTCCATATACTCTGCCCATCTTATGTATATATATATATATATATATATATATATATATATATATATATATATATATATATATATATATATATATATATATATATATATATATATATATATATATATATATATATATATATATATATATATACACGCAAAACAACCACAGGGGAAGTTAAATGATTGTTCTAGGCCTTTCGTATTGCAATCAACACATCATAAGGAGTTTGCAATGTTGCAAAAACGAGGAGGAGGAGGTCCAAGCAAGCACGGGAAGTTCCCTTGCAAGTGCATGTGAGGTACAATATAGTGTCTCCGTTATGTATATTATACACAAACTAGATTTATGCAAAATACAGATTCAACCTGCAAGTGGTAGCGCAGCACTCCAGGATTTGTTTTTATTTTAAGTATTGCGTCAGGGAACATACATTAAAACGTGTATTGTCACTCTGAAGTGAGTGTGGATTCAGAAGCAAGTCTCAGGTCACCTACGTAACATAATATACTGGCGGAAGACATTTTCTTCGAGAAGCTAGCCACTGCCGGGGAACTCTGCCACCAATTTCCGGAACGTCCATTGTTTGTTGTTATTCTTATCATCGGAGTGGTAGGATAAGGAACTGACGATTTCTTGACCCTTCTAAACTCTCATTGACTTCCTGACTTCGCTGGGGAAGAAAGTCTCTTACCAGACTAATGAATGGAGACGAGGTCTGCTTATTTGGTCAAAAGCTTGTGTTGAGAATAGTACCAATATTGCCTATAAGTAGTATTAAATATAAATGATAGTTGGATTTTTTAAATACTTTTAAAAACTCACGACTGCTGCACGACTTTAAAATTTACTACCAACAAAAATTCCAGCAATCAGGTAATTTTTTTTTTCATTATTTACAATTGGTCTCGGGTGAGTGGTGTCTGGAGTACGACCAACAGTACTCAGGAAATATTTGTCTTCTATTTATTTACTCAGAAGACAACATATTTAAGACAGCCAACTGAGAGGATAATAAACAATGGTTCAGATTTTTTTTGTCCGTCTTGTTGCAGACAATATTTTAAGTCTTGCTTTTGCTAGTTGCCAGTGACGTCAAATTGTTAAGGCAAAATATTTTTTATAAATTAGACACATGTGTAACACTTGGGTATCTTTACTGAGGAGACGTTTAGCCACACAGTGGCTTCTTCAGTCCATACCAAGAAGAATAATGAAGATCAGAAGAAGTTTAAGGTAATCAGTCCATCAATCATGAAAAAATTGATGGACTAATTACATCGACTCTAGGCTGAGGGACTGATTACCTCAAACTCTTTCTGATCTTCACCATTCTTCTTTGATTATGACTGATGAAGCCACTGTGTGGCGAAACGTTTCCTCAATAAAGATACCCAAGTGTTGCACATGTGTCTAATTTATCAACATGTTAGTACTCTGAACCAATTACCTGCATATTTTTTTCCTTTTCAGGTGTAGAAACTTAAATAACTGACGATGGTTTGAAGGTGTCTGGCTCCTTGGGTCGCCTGACGAACATATCCTAAACTCAGGACTACCTTACCTGTACCCTGGACTAATTTAGCTCTATTCATGAACTTCAAGTTTCACCACCAGGAGAATGGACTAAACAAAGTATCAGCACCAGGGCTACACTACAAGCCACTCAGGCTGTCAGGAAGAAAGCAAAGATTCCAACCCAGAAGCTCTACAGCTAGCTCTCTGCTCTGAAGAAAACCCCACGGACGCAGAAGGGCGTCCTTTAACACCTAGTTAAAGGACGCTCTCAGCATAATGGCAACTCAGGTACACAAAACAGATTGAGCTCCAGCATAGCCCGAGCTGACAAGTCGAGGACCTGGAAGGAAATTCACAAATCTTGCAGGATTATCCTGCTCAGATGTGGTGAACAACCAGCAGTTTAACACGCATGCCTCAACAACTTCCACTGTGGACTGTAGCTCAAGTAATGTTTCATCGTCAGAGTGTGATGGTCAACATTCATAGTTCACATAATGTGTATTCTGGTAGTGATAGATTTTGCTGTGGAACAGTGCAAGCAAAAATATCTTCATTCATTATAAATGTTACTATGAATCTGATATAAAGCATTAACAATTTAACGCAGCTATTTCAATTTGAACATGAATGTATTTCCCGCGAGAACGTCCAGTAATGATTGTTTCGAATACACGTTGTAACATCTCTTTCATTTTTTGGCATAAAATTTACATTTCAGCATGAAATATGAATATCCTCGTAGAGAAATATATATATATATATATATATATATATATATATATATATATATATATATATATATATATATATATATATATATATATATATATATATATATATATATATATATATATATATATATATATATATATATAATATATATATTATTTTTATTATTATCACACTGGCCGATTCCCACCAAGGCAGGGTGGCCCGAAAAAGAAAAACTTTCACCATCATTCACTCCATCACTGTCTTGCCAGAAGGGTGCTTTACACTACAGTTTTTAAACTGCAACATTAACACCCCTCCTTCAGAGTGCAGGCACTGTACTTTCCATCTCCAGGACTCAAGTCCGGCCTGCCGGTTTCCCTGAATCCCTTCATAAATGTTACTTTGCTCACACTCCAACAGCACGTCAAGTATTAAAAACCATTTGTCTCCATTCACTCCTATCAAACACGCTCACGCATGCCTGCTGGAAGTCCAAGCCCCTCGCACACAAAACCTCCTTTACCCCCTCCCTCCAACCCTTCCTAGGCCGACCCCTACCCCGCCTTCCTTCCACTACAGACTGATACACTCTTGAAGTCATTCTGTTTCGCTCCATTCTCTCTACATGTCCGAACCACCTCAACAACCCTTCCTCAGCCCTCTGGACAACAGTTTTGGTAATCCCGCACCTCCTCCTAACTTCCAAACTACGAATTATCTGCATTATATTCACACCACACATTGCCCTCAGACATGACATCTCCACTGCCTCCAGCCTTCTCCTCGCTGCAACATTCATCACCCACGCTTCACACCCATATAAGAGCGTTGGTAAAACTATACTCTCATACATTCCCCTCTTTGCCTCCAAGGACAAAGTTCTTTGTCTCCACAGACTCCTAAGTGCACCACTCACTCTTTTTCCCTCATCAATTCTATGATTCACCTCATCTTTCATAGACCCATCCGCTGACACGTCCACTCCCAAATATCTGAATACGTTCACCTCCTCCATACTCTCTCCCTCCAATCTGATATTCAATCTTTCATCACCTAATCTTTTTGTTATCCTCATAACCTTACTCTTTCCTGTATTCACCTTTAATTTTCTTCTTTTGCACACCCTACCAAATTCATCCACCAATCTCTGCAACTTCTCTTCAGAATCTCCCAAGAGCACAGTGTCATCAGCAAAGAGCAGCTGTGACAACTCCCACTTTGTGTGTGATTCTTTATCTTTTAACTCCACGCCTCTTGCCAAGACCCTCGCATTTACTTCTCTTACAACCCCATCTATAAATATATTAAACAACCACGGTGACATCACACATCCTTGTCTAAGGCCTACTTTTACTGGGAAAAAATTTCCCTCTTTCCTACATACTCTAACTTGAGCTTCACTGCTTTCAGTAACCTACCTCCTACACCATACACTTGCAACATCTGCCACATTGCCCCCCTATCCACCCTGTCATACGCCTTTTCCAAATCCATAAATGCCACAAAGACCTCTTTAGCCTTATCTAAATACTGTTCACTTATATGTTTCACTGTAAACAACTGGTCCACACACCCCCTACCTTTCCTAAAGCTTCCTTGTTCATCTGCTATCCTATTCTATGTCTTACTCTTAATTCTTTCAATTATAACTCTACCATACACTTTACCAGGTACTCTCAACAGACTTATCCCCCTATAATTTTTGCACTCTCTTTTATCCCCTTTGCCTTTATACAAAGGAACTATGCATGCTCTCTGCCAATCCCTAGGTACCTTACCCTCTTCCATACATTTATTAAATAATTGCACCAACCACTCCAAAACTATATCCCCACCTGCTTTTAACATTTCTATCTTTATCCCATCAATCCCGGCTGCCTTACCCCCTTTCATTTTACCTACTGCCTCACGAACTTCCCCCACACTCACAACTGGCTCTTCCTCACTCCTACAAGATGTTATTCCTACTTGCCCTATACACGAAATCACAGCTTCCCTATCTTCATCAACATTTAACAATTCCTCAAAATATTCCTTCCATCTTCCCAATACCTCTAACTCTCCATTTAATAACTCTCCTCTCCTATTTTTAACTGACAAATCCATTTGTTCTCTAGGCTTTCTTAACTTGTTAATCTCACTCCAAAACTTTTTCTTATTTTCAACAAAATTTGTTGATAACATCTCACCCACTCTCTCATTTGCTCTCTTTTTATATTGCTTCACCACTCTCTTAACTTCTCTCTTTTTCTCCATATACTCTTCCCTCCTTGCATCACTTCTACTTTGTAAAAACTTCTCATATGCTAACTTTTTCTCCCTTACTACTCTCTTTACATCATCATTCCACCAATCGCTCCTCTTCCCTCCTGCACCCACTTTCCTGTAACCACAAACTTCTGCTGAACACTCTAACACTACATTTTTAAACCTACCCCATACCTCTTCGACCCCATTGCCTATGCTCTCATTAGCCCATCTATCCTCCAATAGCTGTTTATATCTTACCCTAACTGCCTCCTCTTTTAGTTTATAAACCTTCACCTCCCTCTTCCCTGATGCTTCTATTCTCCTTGTATCCCATCTACCTTTTACTCTCAGTGTAGCTACAACTAGAAAGTGATCTGATATATCTGTGGCCCCTCTATAAACATGTACATCCTGAAGTCTACTCAACAGTCTTTTATCTACCAATACATAATCCAACAAACTACTGTCATTTCGCCCTACATCATATCGTGTATACTTATTTATCCTCTTTTTCTTAAAATATGTATTACCTATAACTAAACCCCTTTCTATACAAAGTTCAATCAAAGGGCTCCCATTATCATTTACACCTGGCACCCCAAACTTACCTACCACACCCTCTCTAAAAGTTTCTCCTACTTTAGCATTCAAGTCCCCTACCACAATTACTCTCTCACTTGGTTCAAAGGCTCCTATACATTCACTTAACATCTCCCAAAATCTCTCTCTCTCCTCTGCATTCCTCTCTTCTCCAGGTGCATACACGCTTATTATGACCCACTTCTCGCATCCAACCTTTACTTTAATCCACATAATTCTTGAATTTACACATTCATATTCTCTTTTCTCCTTCCATAACTGATCATTTAACATTACTGCTACCCCTTCCTTTGCTCTAACCCTCTCAGATACTCCAGATTTAATCCCATTTATTTCCCCCCACTGAAACTCTCCTACCCCCTTCAGCTTTGTTTCGCTTAGGGCCAGGACATCCAACTTCTTTTCATTCATAACATCAGCAATCATCTGTTTCTTGTCATCCGCACTACATCCACGCACATTTAAGCAACCCAGTTTTATAAAGTTTTTCTTCTTCTCTTTTTTAGTAATTGTATACAGGAGAAGGGGTTACTAGCCCATTGCTCCCGGCATTTTAGTCGCCTCATACGACACGCATGGCTTACGGAGGAAAGATTCTTTTCCACTTCCCCATGGACAATAGAAGAAATAAAAAAGAACAAGAGCTATTTAGAAAAAGGAGAAAAACCTAGATGTATGTATATATATATATGCATGTGCGTGTCTGTGAAGTGTGACCAAAGTGTAAGTAGGAGTAGCAAGATATCCCTGTTATCTTAGCGTGTTTATGAGACAGAAAAAGAAACCAGCAATCCTACCATCATGCAAAACAGTTACAGGTTTTTGTTTCACAGTCATCTGGCAGGACGGTAGTACTTCCCTGGGTGGTTGCTGTCTACCAACCTACTACCTAATACAATATATATATATAATATATATATATATATAATATATATAAATATATACATATATGTAATATATATATATATATATAATATATATACATATATATAAATATATATATATATATATATATATATATATATTTATATATATATATATATATATATATATATATATATATAATGTCGTGCCGAATAGGCAGAACTTGTGATCTTGGCTTAAATAGCAACGTTCATCTTGCCATATAGGACAAGTGAAAATTTGTGTATGCAATAATTTCGCCAAAATCATTCTGAACCTAACGAAAAAAAATATATTTCACTGTGTTTGTTTAATATTAAATTACTATAAACAAATCTAAAATATATTTAGTTGGGTTAGGCTAAAATAAATTGTTCTTGTTATAATAAGGTTAGGTAAGTTTTCTAAGATTCTTTTGGTGCAAAATTAAAAATTTTGACATTAACATTAATGAAAAAAATATATCTTTAAACGTATAAGAGAAAATTTTAGAAAGGACTTAATTTTAAATGAGTTCTTGGTAATTGGCCAGTTTTACATATTCGGCACGACATATATATATATATATATATATATATATATATATATATATATATATATATATATATATATATATATATATATATATATATATAAGAAAAGAGAACTAGAGAAACTTTCCAAAAAACTAGTAGACAAGAACAATGCCGAACCAAATATTTTGTCCAAGTTTCTAAGAGTTTGTAAAAAGACAGCAACACAATCAGGGAATTGGCAGGGAACAGGTACGAGGCAGTAAATAGGAACTTCAGAATGAATTTACAGCAGAAGATATTTTAAAAGTAGCAGGGCAGTTAAGGTGGAAAACATGTCACTATCCGAAGGAGGAAGAATAAAAGGGATGGGAGAATAAAAGGGAAGGGACAGATGGGTAGAGAAATTTACTATTGAGGTTGGAAATAAAATGAGTAAGATGAGAGAAGATAGCAATCATGGGTTTTAAAACTCTCTAGGAATAAGTTATTCAAGATGGATAATTCGAGTAATTATGACAAGAATGTTTATTATTAAGCAAACAGAAGATGGCACACACTTTATACCGATAAATAAATAAAAATGGCAAAATAAATTTGAAACAATACTCTGACATATCCACATATATTACTGAGAAAAAAATAGAGGAAAAAACGGCGTTACGGAATCTTTTTAAACCCAAGAGAAGAAAGAACCACAAATTAGCGAACAAGAGGAAGGTTCAGTCATATAACATCTGTAAACAAAAACTTTTACATAACTACGGGCGAGTCAGATAATTTTTTAGTGCTAAGAGACGAATGAGCAGATTTTATTGATTAATATTACAAGAAGTCGAGGACAGAGTTCCCTCATTTAAAATTAATCTGGTAACACCAAAATACTGGTCGAGTAGCACACTAATAATGTGTGTGACGGATTTCTGTTTGAGAGCAATAACACCAGCTGGGTGCTACAATAACACCAGCTGGGTGCTACAATAACACCAGCTGGGTGCTACAATAACACCAGCTGGGTGCTACAATAACACCAGCTGGGTGCTACAATAACACCAGCTGGGTGCTACAATAACACCAGCTGGGTGCTACAATAACACCAGCTGGGTGCTACAATAACACCAGCTGGATGCTACAATAACACCAGCTGGGTGCTACAATAGCACTAGCTGGGTGCTACAATAACACCAGCTGGGTGCTACAATAACACCAGCTGGGTGCTACAATAACACCAGCTGGGTGCTACAATAACACCAGCTGGGTGCTACAATAACACCAGCTGGGTGCTACAATAACACCAGCTGGTTGCTACAATAACACCAGCTGGGTGCTACAATAACACCAGCTGGGTGCTACAATAACACCAGCTGGGTGCTACAATAACACCAGCTGGGTGCTACAATAACACCAGCTGGGTGCTACAATAACACCAGCTGGGTGCTACAATAACACCAGCTGGGTGCTACAATAACACCAGCTGGGTGCTACAATAACACCAGCTGGGTGCTACAATAACACCAGCTGGGTGCTACAATAACACCAGCTGGGTGCTACAATAACACCAGCTGGGTGCTACAATAACACCAGCTGGGTGCTACAATAACACCAGCTGGGTGCTACAATAACACCAGCTGGGTGCTACAATAACACCAGCTGGGTGCTACAATAACACCAGCTGGGTGCTACAATAACACCAGCTGGGTGCTACAATAACACCAGCTGGGTGCTACAATAACACCAGCTGGGTGTACAATAAGGCCAGCTGGGTGCTACAATAACACCAGCTGGGTGCTACAATAACACCAGCTGGGTGCTACAATAACACCAGCTGGGTGCTACAATAACACTAGCAGGGTGCTACAGTAACACCAGCTGGGTGCTACAATAACACCAGCTGGGTGCTACAATAACACCAGCTGGGTGCTACAATAACACCAGCTGGATGCTACAATAACACCAGCTGGGTGCTACAATAACTCTAGCTGGGTGCTACAATAACACCAGCTGGGTGCTACAATAACACCAGCTGGGTGCTACAATAACACCAGTTGGGTGCTACAATAACACCAGCTGGGTGCTACAATAACACCAGCTGGGTGCTACAATAACACCAGCTGGGTGCTACAATAACACCAGCTGGGTGCTACAATAACACCAGCTGGGTGCTACAATAACACCAGCTGGGTGCTACAATAACGCCAGCTGGGTGCTACAATAACACCAGCTGGGTGCTACAATAACACCAGCTGGGTGTACAATAACACCAGCTGGGTGCTACAATAACACCAGCTGGGTGCTACAATAACACCAGCTGGGTGCTACAATAACACCAGCTGGGTGCTACAATAACACTAGCTGGGTGCTACAGTAACACCAGCTGGGTGCTACAATAACACTAGCAGGGTGCTACAGTAACACCAGCTGGGTGCTACAATAACACCAGCTGGGTGCTACAATAACACAAGATGGGTGCTACAATAACACCAGCTGGGTGCTACAATAACACCAACAATAACTCTAGCTGGGTGCTACAATAACACCAGCTGGGTGCTACAATAACACCAGCTGGGTGCTACAATAACACCAGTTGGGTGCTACAATAACACCAGCTGGGTGCTACAATAACACCAGCTTTGTGCTACAATAACACCAGCTGGGTGCTACAATAACACCAGCTGGGTGCTACAATAACACCAGCTGGGTGCTACAATAACACCAGCTGGGTGCTACAATAACGCCAGCTGGGTGCTACAATAACACCAGCTGGGTGCTACAATAACACCATAATAACACAAGCTGGGTGCTACAATAACACCAGCTGGGTGCTACAATAACACCAGCTGGGTGCTACAATAACACCAGCTGGGTGCTACAATAACACTAGCTGGGTGCTACAGTAACACCAGCTGGGTGCTACAATAACACCAGCTGGGTGCTACAATAACACCAGCTGGGTGCTACAATAACACCAGCTGGATGCTACAATAACACCAGCTGGGTGCTACAATAACACCAGCTGGGTGCTACAATAACACCAGCTGGGTGTACAATAACACCAGCTGGGTGCTACAATAACACCAGCTGGGTGTACAATAACACCAGCTGGGTGTACAATAACACCAGCTGGGTGCTACAATAACACCAGCTGGGTGCTACAATAACACCAGCTGGGTGCTACAATAACACCAGCTGGGTGCTACAATAACACCAGCTGGGTGCTACAATAACACCAGCTGGGTGCTACAATAACACCAGCTGGGTGCTACAATAACACCAGCTGGGTGCTACAATAACACCAGCTGGGTGCTACAATAACACCAGCTGGATACTACGATAACACCAGGTGGGTGCTACAATAACACTAGCTGGGTGCTACAATAACACCAGCTGGGTGCTACAATAACACCAGCTGGGTGCTACAATAACACCAGCTGGGTGCTACAATAACACCAGCTGGGTGCTACAATAACACCAGCTGGGTGCTACAATAACACCAGCTGGATACTACGATAACACCAGGTGGGTGCTACAATAACACCAGCTGGGAGCTACAATGACTCTAGCAATGTCTATATCACTAGCAATATCTATATCACTGGCAATATAATTTTTATATATGTAAAATTATTTATATCACAACTTAGTGTGACCGAATATCTGTTAATCGCCACGTCACTTTCGTGAGGTTGTTATTACAATGTCAGTGCTTGTAGGCTGGCTCTTTACCAGGCTTTCTGGCTATTGGTATTGGTATGTTTGGGGGTACTGCTTGCCTCATGCCTCCTACCTCCTTCCTCCTGCCTCCTGTCTCCTGCCTCCTGCCTCCTGCCTCCTGTCTCCTGCCTCCTGCCTCCTGCCTCCTGTCTCCTGCCTCCTGTCTCCTGCCTCCTGTCTCCTGCCTCCTGTCTCCTGCCTCCTGCCTCCTGTCTCCTGTCTCCTGTCTCCTGCCTTCTGTCTCCTGCCTCCTGCCTCCTGCCTCCTGTCTCCTGCCTCCTGTCTCCTGCCTCCTGTCTCCTGCCTCCTGTCTCCTGCCTCCTGTCTCCTGTCTCCTGTCTCCTGCCTCCTGCCTCCTGCCTCCTGTCTCCTGTCTCCTGTCTCCTGCCTCCTGTCTCCTGCCTCCTGTCTCCTGTCTCCTGCCTCCTGCCTCCTGCCTCCTGCCTCCTGCCTCCTGCCTCCTGCCTGCTGCGTCCTGCCTCCTGTCTCCTGTCTTCTGTTTCCTGTCTCCTGCCTCCTGCCTCCTGCCTCCTGCCTCCTGCCTCCTGCCTCCTGTCTCCTGCCTCCTGCCTCCAGCCTCCTGTCTCCTGCCTCCTGCCTCCTGCCTCCTGTCTCCTGCCTCCTGCCTCCTGTCTCCTGTCTCCTGCCTCCTGCCTCCTGCCTCCTGCTTCCTGCCTCCTGCCTCCTGCCTTCTGCTTCCTGCCTCCTGCCTCCTGCCTCCTGTCTCCTGCCTCCTGCCTCCTGTATCCTGTCTCCTGCCTCCTGCCTCCTGCCTCCTGCCTCCTGCCTCCTGCCTCCTGCCTCCTGCCTACTGCATCCTGCATCCTGACTCCTGCCTCCTGTCTCCTGTCTCCTGTCTCCTGTCTCCTGTCTTCCTGCCTTTCCTGTCTCCTGCCTCCCTGCCTCCTGCATCCTGTCTCCTCTCCTGCCTCCTGCCTCCTGCCTCCTTCCTTCTGCCTCCTGTCTCCTGCCTCCTGCTCCTGCCTCCTGTCTCATGCCTCCTGCCTCCTGCCTCCTGTCTCCTGCCTCCTGGTCCTGCCTCCTGCCTCCTGCTCCTGCCTCCTGCCTCCTGCCTCCTGCCTCATGCCTCCTGCCTCCTGTCCTGCCCCTGCTCCTGCCTCCTGCCTCCTGCCTCCTGCCTCCTGCCTCCTGTCTCCTGTCTCCTGCCTCCTGTCTCGTGCCTCCTGCCTCCTGCCTCATGCCTCCTGCTCCTGCCTCGTGCTTCCTGCCTCCTTCCTCCTGCCTCCTGCCTCCTGTCTCCTGCCTCCTGCCTCCTGTCTCCTGTCTCCTGCCTCCTGCCTCCTGCCTCCTGCTTCCTGCCTCCTGCCTCCTGCCTTCTGCTTCCTGCCTCCTGCCTCCTGCCTCCTGCATCCTGTCTCCTGCCTCCTGCCTTCTGCTTCCTGCCTCCTGCCTCGTGCTTCCTGCCTCCTTCCTCCTGCCTCCTGCCTCCTGCCTCCTGCCTCCTGCTTCCTGCCTCCTGCCTCCTGCCTCCTGCCTCCTGCCTCCTGCCTCCTGCCTCCTGCCTCCTGCCTCCTGCGTCCTGCCTCCTGCCTCCTGCCTCCTGCCTCCTGCCTCCTGCTTCCTGCCTCCTGCCTCCTTCCTCTGCCTCCTGCTTCCTCTCCTGCCTTCCTGCCTCCTGCCTCCTGTCTCCTGCCTCCTGCCTCCTGCCTCCTGACTCCTGCCTCCTGCTTCCTGTGCCTCCTGCCTCCTGCCTCCTGCCTCCTGCCTCCTGCCTCCTGTCTCCTGTCTCCTGCCTCCTGCCTCCTGCCTCCTGTCTCCTGCCTACCGCCTCCTGTCTCCTGCCTCCTGCCTCCTGCCTCCTGCCTCCTGCCTCCTGCTTCCTGCCTCCTGCCTCCTGCCTCCTGCCTCCTGCCTCCTGCCTCCTGCCTCCTGCCTCCTGCCTCCTGCTTCCTGCCTCCTGCCTCCTGCCTCCTGCCTCCTGCCTCCTGCCTCCTGCTTCCTGCCTCCTGCCTCCTGCTTCCTGCCTCCTGCCTCCCCGTCTCCTGTCTCCTGCATCCTGCATCCTGCTTCCTGCTTCCTGTCTCCTGTCTCCTGCCTCCTGTCTCCTGCCTCCTGCCTCCTGCCTCCTGCCTCCTGCCTCCTTCCTTCTGCCTCCTGTCTCCTGCCTCCTGCCTCCTGCCTCCTGCTTCCTGCCTCCTGCCTCCTGCCTCCTGCCTCCTGCCTCCTGTCTCCTGCCTCCTGCCTCCTGCCTCCTGCCTCCTGCCTCCTGCCTCCTGCCTCCTGCCTCCTGCCTCCTGCCTCCTGCCTCCTGCCTCCTGCCTCCTGCCTCCTGCCTCCTGCCTCCTGCCTCCTGCCTCCTGCCTCCTGTCTCCTGCCTCCTGTCTCCTGCCTCCTGCCTCCTGCCTCCTGCCTCCTGCCTCCTGCCTTCTGCCTCCAGCCTCCTGTCTCCTACCTCCTGCCTCCTGCCTCCTGCCTCCTGCCTCCTGCCTCCTGTCTCCTACCTCCTGTCTCCTGCCTCCTGCCTCCTGCCTCCTGCCTCCTGCTTCCTGCCTCCTGCCTCCTGCCTCCTGCCTCCTGCTTCCTGCCTCCTGCCTCCTGCCTCCTGCCTCCTGCCTCCTGCCTTCTGCTTCCTGCCTCCTGCCTCCTGCCTCCTGCCTCCTGCCTCCTGCCTCCTGCCTCCTGCCTCCTGCTTCCTGCCTCCTGCCTCCTGCCTCCTGCCTCCTGCCTCCTGCTTCCTGCCTCCTGCCTCCTGCCTCCTGCCTCCTGTCTCCTGTCTCCTGCCTCCTGTCTCCTGCCTCCTGCCTCCTGCCTCCTGCCTCCTGCTTCCTGCCTCCTGCCTCCTGCCTCCTGCCTCCTGCCTCCTGCCTCCTGCCTCCTGCTTCCTGTCTCCTGCCTCCTGCCTCCTGCCTCCTGCCTCCTGCTTCCTGCCTCCTGCCTCCTGCCTCCTGCCTTCTGCTTCCTGCCTCCTGCCTCCTGCCTCCTGCATCCTGCCTCCTGCCTCCTGCTTCCTGCCTCCTGCCTCCTGCCTCCTGCCTCCTGCCTCCTGCCTCCTGTCTCCTGCCTACCGCCTCCTGCCTACCGCCTCCTGTCTCCTGCCTCCTGCCTCCTGCCTCCTGCCTCCTGCTTCCTGCCTCCTGCCTCCTGCCTCCTGCCTCCTGCCTCCTGCCTCCTGCCTCCTGCCTCCTGTCTCCTGCCTCCTGCCTCCTGCCTCCTGCCTCCTGCCTCCTGTCTCCTGCCTCCTGCCTCCTGCCTCCTGCCTCCTGCCTCCTGCCTCCTGCCTCCTGTCTCCTGCCTCCTGCCTCCTGCCTCCTGCCTCCTGCCTCCTGCCTCCTGCCTCCTGCCTCCTGCCTCCTGCCTCCTGTCTCCTGCCTCCTGCCTCCTGCCTCCTGCCTCCTGTCTCCTGCCTCCTGCCTCCTGCCTCCTGCCTCCTGCCTCCTGCCTCCTGCCTCCTGCCTCCTGCCTCCTGCCTCCTGTCTCCTGCCTCCTGCCTCCTGCCTCCTGTCTCCTGCCTCCTGCCTCCTGCCTCCTGCCTCCTGCCTCCTGCCTCCTGTCTCCTGTCTCCTGCCTCCTGCCTCCTGCCTCCTGCCTCCTGCCTCCTGTCTCCTGCCTCCTGCCTCCTGCCTCCTGCCTCCTGTCTCCTGCCTCCTGCCTCCTGCCTCCTGCCTCCTGCCTCCTGCCTCCTGCCTCCTGCCTCCTGTCTCCTGCCTCCTGTCTCCTGTCTCCTGCCTCCTGCCTCCTGCCTCCTGCCTCCTGCCTCCTGCCTCCTGCCTCCTGTCTCCTGCCTCCTGTCTCCTGTCTCCTGCCTTCTGTCTCCTGCCTCCTGCCTCCTGCCTCCTGCCTCCTGTCTCCTGCCTCCTGTCTTCTGCCTCCTGTCTCCTGCCTCCTGTCTCCTGCCTCCTGTTTCCTGCCTCCTGTCTCCCGTCTCCTGCCTTCTGCCTCTTGTCTCCTGTCTCCTGTCTCCTGTCTCCTGCCTCCTGTCTCCTGCCTCCTGTCTCCTACCTCATGTCTCCTGCCTCCTGCACCTGCCTCCTGTCTCCTGCCTCCTGTCTCCTGCCTCCTGCCTCCTGTCTCCTGCCTCCTGCCTCCTGCCTCCTGTCTCCTGCCTCCTGTCTCCTGCCTCCTGCCTCCTGTCTCCTGCCTCCTGTCTCCTGTCTCCTGCCTCCTGTCTCCTGCCTCCTGTCTCCTGTCTCCTGCCTCCTGTCTCCTGCCTCCTGCCTCCTGCCTCCTGCCTCCTGCCTCCTGCCTCCTGCCTCCTGCCTCCTGCCTCCTGCCTCCTGTCTCCTGCCTCCTGTCTCCTGTCTCCTGCCTCCTGCCTCCTGCCTCCTGCCTCCTGCCTCCTGCCTCCTGCCTCCTGCCTCCTGTCTCCTGCCTCCTGTCTCCTGTCTCCTGCCTCCTGTCTCCTGCCTCCTGCCTCCTGCCTCCTGCCTCCTGCCTCCTGCCTCCTGCCTCCTGTCTCCTGTCTTCTGTTTCCTGTCTCCTGCCTCCTGTCTCCTGCCTCCTGCCTCCTGTCTCCTGTCTCCTGTCTTCTGTTTCCTGTCTCCTGCCTGCTGTCTCCTGTCTCCTGCCTCCTGCCTCCTGCCTCCTGCCTCCTGCCTCCTGCCTCCTGCCTCCTGTCTCCTGCCTCCTGTCTCCTGTCTCCTGCCTCCTGTCTCCTGCCTCCTGCCTCCTGCCTCCTGCCTCCTGCCTCCTGCCTCCTGCCTCCTGCCTCCTGCCTCCTGTCTCCTGCCTCCTGTCTCCTGTCTCCTGCCTCCTGCCTCCTGCCTCCTGCCTCCTGCCTCCTGCCTCCTGTCTCCTACCTCCTGTCTCCTGTCTCCTGCCTCCTGCCTCCTGCCTCCTGCCTCCTGCCTCCTGCCTCCTGCCTCCTGTCTCCTGCCTCCTGCCTCCTGCCTCCTGCCTCCTGCCTCCTGCCTCCTGCCTCCTGTCTCCTACCTCCTGCCTCCTGTCTCCTGCCTCCTGCCTCCTGCCTCCTGCCTCCTGCCTCCTGCCTCCTGTCTCCTGCCTCCTGTCTCCTGCCTCCTGTCTCCTGCCTCCTGTTTTCTGCCTCCTGTCTCCTGCCTCCTGTCTCCTGTTTCCTGTCTCCTGTCTCCTGCCTTCTGTCTCCTGCCTCCTGCCTCCTGTCTCCTGTCTCCTGTCTCCTGCCTTCTGTCTCCTGCCTCCTGCCTCCTGTCTCCTGCCTCCTGTCTCCTGCCTCCTGCCTCCTGTCTCCTGCCTCCTGTCTCCTGCCTCCTGCCTCCTGCCTCCTGCCTCCTGTCTCCTGCCTCCTGCCTCCTGCCTCCTGTCTCCTGCCTCCTGCCTCCTGCCTCCTGTCTCCTGCCTCCTGTCTCCTGCCTCCTGCCTCCTGCCTCCTGCCTCCTGTCTCCTGCCTCCTGCCTCCTGCCTCCTGCCTCCTGTCTCCTGCCTCCTGCCTCCTGCCTCCTGTCTCCTGCCTCCTGTCTCCTGCCTCCTGTCTCCTGCCTCCTGTCTCCTGCCTCCTGTTTTCTGCCTCCTGTCTCCTGTCTCCTGTCTCCTGTCTCCTGCCTACCGCCTCTCTTCCTTACTCCAGCAAAGGTGGTCTTTGTGATCGTATCTACTTGAACCTCCTCTGGAATTGTAGGTGGGCCAGGAACTCTAATATATATATATATATATATATATATATATATATATATATATATATATATATATATATATATATATATATATATATATATATATATATATATATATATATATATATATATATATATATATATATATAATCTTTGTACAATAAACAAGATGATAAAGGCACAGTTGTAAATGAAGAAAAATTCTGAAATGAAACAATATTTCCGAACTGCGGCAGGCCAGGGTTCGACCCCATGACACACTGTCTAGCCCTAAGAGACAACACAACGTACATGTCACCTTATCCACTCAGCCGTTGATCCTACGAAGATCACGCACCCAGCAAAGAGTGGTGTTTTTCGTGATATGAAGCCACTCGTGGCAGTATTATACTCAAGGATTAATTTCAACAGCATCCTGTTTGAATACCCGCCTCCACACGCCGTCTATATATCAATAAAACCACGAAACAAGTAGTTTTGAATCATTTACCAAACTGCGGTAGGCCAGGGTTCGATCCCACGACACACTGTCCCGTTTCAAGAGACAAAACTTACATGTCGCCTTATCCACTCAGCCACCAATCCTACAAAGATCACTCACTGTGATCCGAGGACATACGATGGTGTGCGTGCCTCAGAGCTAATTTCATTCTATTCCCCGTTTGGTGTACTAGCCTCCACAAGCAGTATATATCGTATTGTAACCACGAACGAGGCACCCGCACCACTGCAGTTATTACAAGGGATTATGTATACCCCTGCAGAGGACTGAAGCTTGTTCTGACTATTACTGGTAATGTCCTTGATGGTGGTGGAAGTGGAGGTATACTTCGGGTATACATAATCCTTTGTAATGACTGCAACAAATTACATGTGGGCGAAACATCAAGAGACCTCCAAACATGTATTTCAGAACACCAGTATGCAGGCAGATCGGGCGATTTAAGGAATGGCTGTGTTCAGCCCCGAAATTCACAAAACCATTTAACCAACTACAGAAACAAGACTTATCGCCACAGAAGAAAACACTCAATACCGGAGAATCCTGGAAATATCACTTATCTGTATATCCAACAACTTCAACCAGAACAACGGCTTCTGTAACAGTTGAACCACTTGCCAAGAAACTTTTCATCATTATCCCACATAAGAACATAAGAATGGAGGAACACTGCAGAAAGTCTACTCATATATTTGTCCAATCTCCTTTTAAAGCAACCCAAGATCCTAGCCTCTATCACCCTACTCGGAAGATTGTCACATGCAGGTTTAGATCCGACCTACCCAGCATTCTCCACCTGACTCCATCCTATAAATACTCACGTATGTCTGACCCATGTAGGTCTGTTTGTGAGTTGATAAAACCCACTGGGTGGGCGAAACGTTGTCAATAAAGAATGACATTATATAGCTCCTGTGTTTATTTTTCCATTCTGAAGAGTCGTGTGGCATCCATTAAAGCAATAAAATCACAGTAAACAGCTTGGAATTTAGCTATTGTTTCACAGTAGTTGTTCTGCATATTGCGATATCACCTTTTTACTTTGATTTTATTGCATCAGTGGATTCAATATATATATATATATATATATATATATATATATATATATATATATATATATATATATATATATATATATATATATATATAAATATATTTATATATTTTTTTTTTTTTTTTTTTTTTTTTTCAACAAGTTGGTCGTCTCCCACCGAGGCAGGGTGACCCAAAAAAGAAAGAAAATCCCCAAAAAGAAAATACTTTCATCATCATTCAACACTTTCACCACACTCACACATTATCACTGCTTTTGCAGAGGTGCTCAGAATACAACAGTTTAGAAGCATATACGTATAAAAATACACAACATATCCCTCCAAACTGCCAATATATATATATATATATATATATATATATATATATATATATATATATATATATATATATATATATATATCGTGCCGAATAGGCAGAACTTGCGATCTTGGCTTAAATAGCAACGCTCATCTTGCCATATGGGACAAGTGAAAATTTGTGTATACAATAATTTCGCCAAAATCTTTCTGAATATAACGAAAAAAAATATATTTGATTGTGTTTGTTTAGTACTAAATTATTGTAAACGTATTTAAAATATATTTAGTTGAGTTAGGCTAAAATGAATTGCTCTTGTTATAATAAGGATAGGTAAGTTTTCTAAGATTCTTTTGGTGCAAAATTAAATTTTTTTGCATTAACATTAATGAAAAAAATATATCTTTAAACGTATAAGAGAAAATTTCAGAAAGGACTTAATTTTGAATTAGTTCTTGCTAATTGACCAGTTTTACATATTCGGCACGATATATATATATATATATATATATATATATATATATATATATATATATATATATATATATATATATATATATATATATATATATATATATATATATATATATATATATATATATAGGTTGGTAGACAGCAACCGGCCAGGGAGGTACTACCGTCCTGCCAAGTGAGTGTAAAACGAAAGCCTGTAATTGCTTTACATGATGGTAGGATTGCTGGTGTCTTTTGTCTGTCTCATAAATATGCAAGATTACAGGTAAGTCTTGCTACTTCTGCTTACACTTACGTCACACTACACATACATGTACAAGCATATATATACACACCCCTCTGGGTTTTCTTCTATTTTCTTTCTAATTCTTGTTCTTGTTTATTTCCTCTTATCTCCATGGGGAAGTGGAACAGAATTCTTCCTCTGTAAGCCATGCGTGTCGTAAGAGGCGACTAAAATGCCGGGAGCAAGGGGCTAGTAACCCCTTCTCCTGTATATATTACTAAATTTAAAAGGAGAAACTTTAGTTTTTTCTTTTGGGTCACCCCACCTCAGTGGGATACGGTTGGTACGTTGAAAAAAAAAAAGAATATATATATATATATATATATATATATATATATATATATATATATATATATATATATATATATATATATATATATATATATATATATATATATATATATATATATATAATATCATATTATCAAGGAGTAGCAAAGGCAATGAAACAAGAGGCAGCTTATAAAGCAGAGATGAGAGCTCACGTGTAACATCACATACGACCTTACTCACTAAGCGTGGGACAAACATTTCCTTTGTTCTCAAATGTTTACCCATGTCACATGTCAGGGAAAATTAAAGTTACATGTCAGCTAAAGAAGATTCTCCTCAACATAGATTATTATCTCCGCAAATTTTGTGTATTATAGATAAATATAATTTGTACACTCCTGTAATTTTACTCAGTGTGTAATCGGTAATATATTTTATGAGGGAGTCCCGTAGCTCATTTGGTAGCGCACTTAGCTCACACACTGTGGTCCGTGGTTCGATCCCCGGTATGGATGGAAACATTAGGATGTGTTTCCTTAAGACACCTGCTGTCCATGTTCACCTAGTAATAAAATAGTTACCTGGATATTAGGTGACTGACTTAATTTGCCCGAAATGCTCTGCATAACCAGGGGCTTTCTATATAGTAGTATGTTATTTATCACATACCTTATATATGCACTTATAGAAATAAAGATTATCATTATTATTATTATTATTATTATTATTATTATTATTATTATTATTATTATTATTATTATTATTATTATTAGATGCTTGCTACAACTTTCTCAGAGTTTTGAGAATCAATTGGTAGGTTAAAATCCCTCACATAAATAAACAGATGATTAGTGTCTTTCCCAGCTGTAATGCGGTATTTAAGTTGCAGTAATCTTAGCTCAAGGATTTTTCCAATTTACCCAAAATAAAATTCGTTATATATTTTAACAGGGAATCTTATAGACATTTATCAAATATCATTATTCGCAAAATTCCAAGAAAATGACTGACCAAGATTTTTGTTTGAAGACTTGTGTGACAATAATTTACTTTTTCCTGTTTTTATAATGATTGAACTAATTAGACTTTGTTTTTTTAAATGTATAGTTTATGTTTAATGGCGAGTTTTTCACTCAGAAATATGGTATGGCAATGGGACTTCCTTTTTTTTTACCAGTCCTTAGCAATTTGCACGTGGAATGTTTTGTTACCAGACTGATAAACAGAACTCATCGTGTTAAAGCTAAATGTTTCATATAAGTGGATGATGTTATATGCTTAGTACCCAAGAATAAAGATGTAAACAAATTCCTTCTTGAGTTTAATAATCTAGTTTTATCCATAAAGTTTACTGTTGAGTTTGAGTAAAATAACTCATTGCCATTTTCAGTTGTTCTAATTTTGAAAAGGCACCAAGAATTTAAGTTTAATATAGTAAAACAAAGAATAGAAATTGTGATATAAACTATTAGTCGTCACATTATGACTGAATTAAATACTCTGTTTTTTTCCATTAAGAACTCTACGTATGTTTAACCTAGAGTTTAAAACACACACACACACACACACACACACACACACACACACACACACACACACACACACACAACACACACACACACACACACACACATATACAAATTCACACACACACACACACCGGTGAAGAGGCGGGGCCAGGAGCTAGGACTCGACCCCTGCAACCACAAATAGGTGAGTACAAATAGGTGAGTACACATAAACACACACACACACACACACATACACAAACTCATACACATACACACACACACACACACACACATACACACACACACACACACACACACACACACATACACACACACACACACACACACACATACACACATACACACACACACACACACACACACACACACACACACACACACATAAACACACACACACACACACACACATTCACACACACACACACACACACACACACACACACACACACACACACACACATACACACACACACACACACACACACACACATACACACACATACACACACATGCTCTCCTTTTTCATTTCCTCCCATTTCTCAAAAACGAAAGGAGAAATGGGAGGAAATGAAAAAGGAGAGCAGAATAACCCAGGATCAAATGGAAGGACAAGCGCACCCCCCAGAAACACCTGCAGAAGGACTCCAGCCACGACACCCCCAAGGCAACTGAACATTCCAAACCAACCATCACACACCGATCCCTCTGTTTCCACCCCCCGCACCACAGTTACAGTATTAGAACAGAAGTTGAAGGTTTGGTACACAAATGCAGATGGATTAACGAATAAACATGAGGAATGGCAAGAAAGAATCAATGAGAAGTCCCCAGACATCATAGCAGTTACAGAAACAAAACTCATGGAGACAATAACAGATGCAATCTTCCCACCAGGATACCAGATCATGAGGAAAGATAGAAGGGGTAGGGGGGGAGGTGGGGTTGCTCTGCTCGTAAAAAACAGATGGAAATTCGAGAAAATGGAAGGAATAGATGAGACAGGAGAAAGAGACTACATAGCAGGTACACTTCAGTCTGGGGAACACAAAGTGGTCATTGCAGTGATGTATAATCCACCACAGAACTGCAGGAGGCCAAGAGAGGAATATGAAGAGAGCAACAGAGCAATGGTGGACACACTTGCTGAGGTGGCAAGAAGAGCTCACTCCAGCAGAGCAAAGTTGCTGGTTATGGGGGATTTCAACCACAGGGAGATTGACTGGGAAAACCTGGAGCCACATGGGGGTCCCGAAACATGGAGAGCCAGGATGTTGGACGTGGTGCTGGAAAACCTCATGCACCAACATGTTAAGGACACTACCAGAGTGAGAGGGGAGGATGAACCAGCAAGATTGGACCTTGTGTTCACCCTGGGCAGCTCAGACATTGAGGACATCAAGTATGAGAGTCCCCTAGGAGCTAGCGACCACGTGGTTCTGTGCTTTGAATACATAGTAGAGCTGCAAGTGGAGAGAATAACAGGAGTAGAATGGGAAAAGCCTGACTATAAAAGAGGGGACTACATAGGGTTGAAGAACTTCCTGCGGGAGGTCCAGTGGGACAGAGAACTGGCAGGAAAGCCAGTAAATGAAATGATGGAATATGTAGCAACAAAATGCAAGGAGGCAGTGGAAAGGTTCATTCCCAAGGGCAACAGTAACAACGGGAAGACCAGAACAAGCCCCTGGTTTACCCGACGGTGTAAGGAGGCAAAAACAAAGTGCAATAGAGAATGGAAAAAGTACAGAAGGCAGAGAACACACGAAAATAGGGAGATCAGTCGCAGAGCCAGGAACGAGTACGCACAGGTAAGGAGGGAGGCCCAGCGACAGTATGAAAATGACATAGCATCGAGAATCAAGACTGACCCGAAACTGTTGTATAGCCACATCAGGAGGAAGACAACAGTCAAAGACCAGGTGATCAGATTAAGGAAAGAAGGTGGAGAACTCACAAGAAATGATCAGGAGGTATGTGAGGAGCTGAACAGGAGATTTAAGGAAGTTTTTACAGTAGAGACAGGAAGGGCTGTGGGAAGACAGCACAGAAGGGAACATCAAGAGGGAATATACCAACAAGTGTTGGATGACATACGAACAACTGAGGAGGAGGTGAAGAAGCTCTTAAGTGACCTTGACACCTCAAAGGCGATGGGACCGGACAACATCTTCCCATGGGTCCTTAGAGAAGGAGCAGAGATGCTGTGTGTGCCTCTAACCACAATCTTCAACACATCCCTTGAAACTGGGCAACTACATGAGAAATGGAAGACAGCTAATGTAGTCCCCATATTTAAGAAAGGAAACAGAAACGAGGCACTAAACTACAGACCTGTGTCTCTGACATGTATTGTGTGCAAAGTCATGGAGAAGATTATCAGGAGGAGAGTGGTCGAACACCTGGAAAGGAACAAGATTATAAATGAAAACCAGCATGGGTTCATGGAAGGCAAATCTTGTATCACAAACCTCCTGGAGTTTTATGACAAGGTAACAGAAGTAAGACACGAGAGAGAGGGTTGGGTAGATTGCGTTTTCCTAGACTGCAGGAAGGCCTTTGACACAGTTCCCCACAAGAGATTAGTGCAGAAGCTGGAGGATCAGGCACACGTAAAAGGAAGGGCACTGCAATGGATAAGGGAATACCTGACAGGGAGGCAGCAACGAGTCATGGTACGTGAAGAGGTATCACAGTGGGCGCCTGTTACGAGCGGGGTCCCACAGGGGTCAGTTCTAGGACCAGTGCTATTTTTGATATATGTGAACGACATGATGGAAGGAATAGACTCTGAAGTGTCCCTGTTCGCAGATGACGTGAAGTTGATGAGAAGAATTAAATCGGACGAGGATGAGGCAGGACTGCAAAGAGACCTGGAGAGGCTGGACATGTGGTCCAGTAACTGGCTCCTCGAATTCAATCCAGCCAAATGCAAAGTCATGAAGATTGGGGAGGGGCAAAGAAGACCGCAGACAGAATATAGGCTAGGTGGACAAAGACTACAGACCTCACTCAGGGAGAAAGACCTTGGGGTGACCATAACACCGAGCACATCACCGGAGGCACACATCAACCAAATAACCGCTGCAGCATACGGGCGCCTGGCAAACCTGAGAATAGCGTTCCGATACCTTAATAAGGAATCGTTCAAGACACTGTACACTGTGTATGTTAGACCCATACTGGAGTATGCAGCACCAGTCTGGAACCCACACCTGGTCAAGCACGTCAAGAAGTTAGAGAAAGTACAAAGGTTTGCAACAAGGCTAGTCCCAGAGCTCAAGGGAATGTCGTACGAGGAAAGGTTAAGGGAAATCGGACTGACGACACTGGAGGACAGAAGGGTCAGGGGAGACATGATAACGACATACAAGATACTGCGGGGAATAGACAAGGTGGACAGAGATAGGATGTTCCAGAGAGGGGACACAGGGACAAGGGGTCACAACTGGAAGCTGAAGACTCAGACGAGTCACAGGGACGTTAGGAAGTATTTCTTCAGTCATAGAGTTGTCAACAAGTGGAATAGCCTAGCAAGTGAAGTAGTGGAGGCAGGAACCATACATAGTTTTAAGAAGAGGTATGACAAAGCTCAGGAAGCAGAGAGAGAGAGGATCCAGTAGCGATCAGTGAAGAGGCGGGGCCAGGAGCTGAGTCTCGACCCCTGCAACCACAATTAGGTGAGTACAATTAGGTGAGTACACACACACACACACACATACACACACACACACACACACACACATACACACACATACACACACACACACACACACACACACACACACACACACACACACACACACACACACACACACACACACACACACACACATACACACACACACACACACACACACACACACACACACACACACACACACACACACACATACACACACACACACACACACACACATACACACACATACACACACACACACACACACACACACACACACACACACACACACACACACACACACACACACACACACACACACACACACACACAAACACACACACACACACACACACACACACACACACACACACACACACACACACACACACACACACACACACACACACACACACACACACACATACATACACACACATACACACACACACACACACACACACACACACACACACACACACACACACACACACACACACACACACACACACACACACACACACACACACACACACACACACATTGCTTCCCCTTTAGTAAGTCTCCCCTATAAAATTTTTACAACGGTGTCGCTCAATTAGCTTTGCTCCCTCGCCAAGACTCAGTAAATCCACTTGCTTCTCATCATTTAGTAGCTGCTTCCCTAATTACACTCCAGACTTGCTCGATTCCCCTGTTTAGCGTCCCTCTGTGGCTCTTGTCTTATCTCTCTCTTTCCCCCTACACGTCCAACACACTCCTCTCTCCATCTCTCTCTGCTCCTTCTATTCTCTCTCTCTCTCTCTCTCTTCTCCTTTACACGTCCACCACACTTCTCTCACTCTACTTTTCTTCTTTTACAATCTTGTATCTCTTACTCTATTGTCTCTCTTATTCTCTTTTGTTTTTACTGTATCTCGTATTCTGCCTTTTCTCCTGTTCTATAGCCTCCCTTTCAATTGTCTTTTTTCTATTGCCTCTTATTCTTATTGTCTGTTTCTAATGCCCTTCATAATCTCTCACGTTCCTTTCTGTACCATCATTCTTTATGCATCATTCTCTCGTGTCCCTCTATACTGATTTCATCATTCTGTATGATCATCCTTGGCCTTCCCTGCAGTGTCTGTCTTACCTCATCATTCTGGCAAAGGTGCCTCGACAAATTCTGACTTTTTTGTGAAATAAGAATTCATTACCCTTCCATCAGTAATGTTCGATCAATTAGGATCTTTCTTTACCTTCATTACAGTCCAATTATTTTTAAAGGTGATGTGTCAGCCTTGAATATTGCTTCTCTCATTCTACGGTATTTTGTTGACGCATTTATTTGGAACTTTCCGTCAGTGCTCCGCTATTATTATTCTGCAGTAACTTCTTTGCAACTTCTCTTATTCATTGACATTTATCCAAGTTACTTTTCGTGACTTCCTTCACTTGGACAACTTGTTTTGGATCAGTATTATAACATCTGCTTGTATGTGACTGTGTCCAAGCGGGTAAACTGGTGCCATTATGAGACAATCTGTTTTGGCCCGTCATATATCAGCTTTTGCTGATATATGACAATCTACTGTAGCCTTTAATATAGCTTGTCTTATTATGCGGCCAGCAATCGCGAATTCTAATATAGCTTCTGCTATTATGTAATAATGTACAGGGGTCTATAACATAGCTTTCACTATTTTATGACGACCTATCGAGACTTCTTAAAAGCTTTTGCTGTTATATATTAATTCGTCGACGTTTTTAAAATACTTTCTGCTATTATCTTATTATGTTGTGAGAGAGTGTCTGGGTTGTTCTTGGCTGATTGTTTAATTAAATCATTGATGGGACGTATAGCCAAATACATCTTTGACTTTTGAAAGGAAATTTCATAGTAGCGTCGAGCTTAATTGGTTATGCACGTAACATCATTAAATTAGGGATGCCAGTCTGAGGGATGAAGGAGAGAATGAACTTAGAATGGGAGTGCAGGGCTACTGCAGTGTTCCTACAGTATTTTGTTCTTCAAGTCAAACCATCTTATGACTCAAAACAATTACCTACACACACAAACCATACCATGGGCGGGGTTAGAACCCGCGATCAGAGAGTCTCAAAATTCCAGACTGTCGCGTTAGCCACTGGGCCGCGGGTTCTAACCCCACCCGTGGTATGGTTTGTTTACAATCGTGTCATTACGATTTCGTGAGTCATGTTGACGGCTTTGAGGGGACTTGAACTAGAGTTCGTCACGGCCACGCTGGCTGGAGATTCGTCTGTAAAAACTTGCATTTGTGGTCAAAGTGGTGCCTATGCTAACCTTCCTATGGTATATAAATATACCTAGTTGGATAAATCTTATTGTGGCTAGCTAGCCCAATGGATAACGTGACGGTCTGATCGCGGGTTCTAACCCCACCCGTTGTATGGTTTGTTTACAATCGTGTCATTACGATTTCGTGACCCACATGCACAAACTCACTCACACTCACACTCTCTCTCTCTCTCTCTCTCTCTCTCTCTCTCTCACACACACACACACACACACACACACACTCTCTCACACACACACACACACACACACACTCTCTCTCTCACACACACACAGTCTTAAAGACATACAGATACTCTAATGCTCTCCAACAAGGACAGGCTGACATGAGAGATCTTCTACACATCAGGTCACTGAAAGTGCAACCAACAGTGAGCTGTCATCATGTACTTTGAGGAGTCAAGATGCTCCACTCTAACAATATACTGTAATGCTCCTCTCAGACAGCAATGAACCACTTACTCTTCTTACCCCTTTAAATATCTAATCTCTCCCCAGTCCTTTGTATCCGCTGAAAAGGATCTCTACTGGAGGATGAAATGTATAGACAACCATTCTTTTTTTATTTTTCTCGTATGGTTTTTTCCCTCTTATATATTTTTAATTAATCTTTATATTATTCCTATTGTTCTTAACACAGGTTTTGTTCACCAAGGTAGGCTGGCCTAAAAATATACACGCATTTACAGTAACTCACTTTCCATTTATATCTGTAGAAATTCGAAGCCACCATCATCCTCCAGTGACTTGCGGAATTATAGTCTCCTCACATATCTTTCAGAGTGCAAGAACTCTACTCCCCACCTTCAGAATTTGTCTTGGTAGTTGATTTGCTTGAGTCCCTTCATACATGTCACTTAGCTCATACAACTTGTCTCTACTCATTCTATTCTCTCTTGCTGACACATGCCTGCCTCTCAAAACCTTGTTTGCAGCATCCTTCCTCCCTACATTATTTAGTCAACGTCTCCTATCCCTCATAAATGATGTGTCTTACTCCATTCTTTCTTCATAACTAAACAATATCAAGAGCCTAATTTCTGTTTTTTTTAATGTTAATGCTCATCTAATTACTCTATTTTATTTTCTTAAAGTTATAATCTAATATTCACACTACCAGCTGAATGATATTTTAGGCAAGATTTATTCTTCCGCCAACTTCCTCCTCGCCATGATATTTAAATCATGGAGCGGCTGGGGCTTGAATCCATAGCAAGTGAATCCTGAACCTCACAGGCCAGTGCGTTAACCACTGGATTCACACAACTAGGTATATTTCTATACACCATAGGGAGGTTAGCATGGGCTACCACTGTAACCACAAATGCAGGTTTTGAAATCGAATCCCACACCAGCGTGGCTGTGGCGTACGCCAACTCAAGTCACCTTTTTAAAGCCGCCATCATGACTCATGATTCGTGATAATAAAATTTCGTGAGTTACGATATTCAAAGATCATATCTGACACCCTTACAAAGGTGCTCTCTCTATACTCTGATATATTCCCTTGTGGCATTAATTTACGAGTAACTTTCTTTCCACGAACACCTCAGCACTACAACTTTGTTTTCCTCATCTTTTCTGCGGCTCGCCTCATTTTTCATAGATCCATCTGTCAACACATCCTTTTCTAGTATCTCAGTATATATGTACACTTCCTCCATATCCCTTTCCTTCACTCAACTTCTTTTTCATCGCATTCATTTTTAACTTTTTTCACATATTTTTCAACTTCCTTCACCAACATAGCAACATCTGAGTTTCCCAGAAGCACTGTGTCACCAGCAAACATCATCCTTGAAAAAATTCCTTCCATAACCTACACATCATTATCATATATGTTCTTAATCCTCTCTATCTCTAACACGCTAAAATTCACTTCTCTTACGTTACCTATAAACACATAACCACAGTTACATTACACATCACTAAGGCTCACTTGTCCTGGCAAACATTATGTTTCTTTCTTGTAAATTTCACAACTTAACTCTACATTTTTGTAGCAGCCAGTCACATATTTAGTACATTGTTAGCACCAACCACATCGCTTCCCTTATGAACCGTCTTGTGAGCCTTTTTTCCAGAACCAGTCAGTTTAACCGGATATTCCTGTATCACTGCGATATTGCCTTATAAGCTCTAATACAAAGGAGATTTATGCATCCTCTTTCCCTCTTAAATCAATCTCATTCCACTGAAATCTTACATTCCCTGTCTCTCCCATCACTCTCTCCAAAACAATTCTGCCACTCAATCTGCATTGGTTATTAAATAAATTTATATAGCTGCAAGTTTTGTTCACTCTCCTATCCCCTTTCCTCTTCATAACGCATTAACAAATACCCCAACAGTTTCTAAACTTAATCCTCACCTGCTCTCAGCACCTCAGTTTTATCCTCACCTGACCTCAGCACCTCAGTCTTAATTCTGTCCGCCCAAACTTTCCCCCTACACGTTTCCTACGCATTCCTTCTATTAATAAATCCTCTTCCTCCCTGCCTCTGCCCTGAGATTCTTTCTTTCTCTCTCTTCATGAACTCATTCAACAACGTCTTCTCAATAAATGCGAAGAGCCTCACATTGTGTTTTATTATTTGAAGTCTACCTGGAGAGTATTCCAAGGATCAACGCCCCCCGGGACTGATTCATGACCAGACCTTGCTGTGAATCAGGGCCTGATCAACCAATTTGCTACTGCTGACCGCACGTAAGCCAACGTACGAATCAAAGCCCAGCTGGTCAAGTACTGACTTTAGGTGTCCGCCCGGCTCCCTCTTGAAGACAGTCAGGGGTCTACTGGTAATCCCCCTTATGTATGGGCCCTTGACACTTACTGTGTTGTCTCTTAGCGTACTTATGGCGCCCCTGCTTTTCATTGGGGGGGGGAATGCTGCACCTCCTATCAGTTTTTTACTTTCGTAGGGAGTGATTTCCATGTGCAGATTTGGGATTAGTCCCTCAAGGATTTTCCAAGTGTATATTATCATGTATCTTTCTCGCCTGCGTTCCAGGGAGTACAGGTTAAGACACTTCAACCGTTCCCAGTAATTTAGGTGTTTTATGGAACTTATACGTACAGTGAAAGTTCTCTGTGTATTCTCCAGGTCTGCAATTTCGCCTGCCTTGAAAGGGGCCATTAGTGTACAGCAATATTCCAGCCTAGAAAGAACAAGAGATTTGAAGAGAATCTTCATTGACTTTGCATCCTAGTTTTGAAGGTTCTCATTATCCATTCCATTATTTTCCTAGTAGATGTGGTAAATACATTGTTGTGATCTTTGTGAGTGAGATTCTCTGACATTATCACTCCCAGATCCTTCACATTAGTTTTCCCTCTATTGTGTGGGTTTTAATTTCCTTGAGTTTTCCATGGCGGAGTAATTGAAATTTGTCTTTATTGATCTTCATATTTTTTCTGACGCCCATTTAAAGACTGGGTTAATGTCCACTTGGAGATTTGCAGTGTCCTCGATGGATGACACTGTCTTGCAAATTCTGGTGTCATCGGCAAAGGAGGACGCGGTGTTGTTGCTTACATCTCTGTCTATGTCAGATATGAGGATCAGAAACAGGATGGGAGCGAGTACTGTGCCTTGTGCAACAGAGATTTTCGCTGTAGCAGCCTCTGACTTTACTGTTTACTATTACTTTTGTGTTCTACCGCATCTGCATTATGCAGACCTTGTCATAGTGATCCAGTAGCTTTGAGAGGCAGGAGTCACCCTCACCGGGTTGTGCTCTCTCTCTCGCTCTCGCTCTTTCGCTCTCTCTCTCTCTCTCTCTCTCTCTCTCTCTCTCTCTCTCTCTCTCTCTCTCTCTCTCTCTCTCTCTCTCTCTCTCTCTCTCTCTCTCTCTCTCTCTCTCTCTCTCTCTCACGGACTAGGCAGGCAGGTCCACAACAACACCCACCCTTGTACTGGCACTAGCTAAGCAGGTCCACAACACGAAACAACACCCACCCATGTACTGGCATCATCTAGGCAGCTCTACAACACACACAATACCCACCCATGTACCGGCATTAGCAAGGCAGGTCCACAAAACTCTCACAACACTCTCCCTTGTACTGGCAGCAGCATCCCAGGTCCACAACATACTCCCTTGTATTGGCAGCAGCATCGCAGGTCCACAACATACTCCCTTGTACTGGCAGCAGCATCGCAGGTCCACAACATACTCCCTTGTACTGGCAGCAGCATCGCAGGTCCACAACACTCTCCCTTGTACTGGCAGCAGCATTGCAGGTCCACAACATACTCCCTTGTATTGGCAGCAGCATCGCAGGTCCACAACATACTCCCTTGTACTGGCAGCAGCATCGCAGGTCCACAACACTCTCCCTTGTACTGGCAGCAGCATCGCAAGTCCACAACATACTCTCTTGTACTGGCAGCAGCATCGCAGATCCACAACATACTCCCTTGTACTGACAGCAGCATTGCAGGTCCACAACATACTCCCTTGTACTGGAAGCAGCATCGCAGGTCCACAACACTCTCCCTTGTACTGGCAGCAGCATCGCAGGTCCACAACATACTCCCTTGTACTGGCAGCAGCATCGCAGGTCCACAACATACTCTCTTGTACTGGCAGCAGCATCGCAGGTCCACAACATACTCCCTTGTACTGGCAATAGCATCGCAGGTCCACAACATACTCCCTTGTACTGACAGCAGCATCGCAGGTCCACAACATACTCCCTTGTACTGGAAGCAGCATCGCAGGTCCACAACACTCTCCCTTGTACTGGCAGCAGCATCGCAGGTCCACAACACTCTCCCTTGTACTGGCAGCAGCATCGCAGGTCCACAACACTCTCCCTTGTACTGGCAGCAGCATTGCAGGTCCACAACATTCTCCCTTGTACTGGCAGCAGCATCGCAAGTCCACAACATACTCCCATGTACTGGCAGCAGCCTCGCAGGTTCACAACGTACTCCCTTGTACTGGCTGCAGCATCGCAAGTCCACTACATACTCCCTTGTACTGGCAGCAGCATCGGAGGTCCACAACATACTCCCTTGTACTGGCAGCAGCATCGCAGGTCCACAACATACTCCCATGTACTGGCAGCAGCATCGCAGGTCCACAACACTCTCCCTTGTACTGGCAGTAGCATCGCAGGTCCACAACACTCTCCCTTGTACTGGCAGCAGCATCGCAGGTCCACAACACTCTCCCTTGTACTGGCAGCAGCATTGCAGGTCCACAACATTCTTCCTTGTACTGGCAGCAGCATCGCAGGTCCACAACATACTCCCATGTACTGGCAGCAGCCTCGCAGGTTCACAACGTACTCCCTTGTACTGGCAGCAGCATCGCAAGTCCACTACATACTCCCTTGTACTGGCAGCAGCATCGCAGGTCCACAACATACTCCCTTGTACTGGCAGCAGCATCGCAGGTCCACAACATACTCCCTTGTACTGGCAGCAGCATCGCAGGTCCACAACATACTCCCTTGTACTGGCAGCAGCATCGCAGGTCCACAACATACTCCCTTGTACTGGCAGCAGCATCGCAGGTCCACAACACTCTCCCTTGTACTGGCAGCAACATCGAAGGTCCACAACACTCTCCCTTGCACTGGCACTAGTTAGGCAGGTCCACAACACTCACCTATGTACTGGCACTAGCTAGCATGTCCACAACACTCACAACAACACCCACCCTTGAACTGGCACCAGCTAAGCATGTCCACATCACACAACACCCACCCACCCTTGAACTGGCACCAGCTAGGCTGGTCCACAACAATATCCACCCTTGTACTGGTACCAGCTAGGCAGGTCCACAACACACACAATAACACCCTCCATTGTACTGGCACTGGCTAGGCAGGTCCACAACGATATCCACCCTTGTTCTGGCATCAGCTAGGCAGGTCCACAAACACACATCAACACCTAATCCTGTTCAGGCACCAGCTAGGCAAGTCCACAACAATCTCAACAACTAACCTTGTACTGGCACCAGCTAGGCAGGTCCACAACACGCAACAACACCTAAACTTGTACTGGCAAAAGCTAAGCAGCTTCACAACACTCACAGCATCACCCACCTTTGCACTTAAACTAGCTAAGAACGTCCACAACACCCACCCTTGTACTGGCACCGGATAGGCAGGTCCACTACACAAAACAACACCCACCGTTGTACTGGCACTAGCTAGGCAGGTCCACAACACACACAATAACATCCACCCTTGTTCTGGCACGAGCTAGGCTGGTTCACAACACACACACAACACCCACCTTTGTACTGGGACCAGCTAGGCACGTACGCAACAACATCAGCAAGACTGGACCTTGTGTTCACCCTGAGCAGTTCAGACATTGGGGACATCACATATGAGAGGCCCCTTGGAGCTAGTGATCACATGGTTCTGTGTTTTCAATACATAATAGAGTTACAAGTGGAGAGGGTAACAGGAGTTGAATGGGAAAATGAAATCTGCCACCATTACCATAATAGAACACACAACCATTATGCACCCACCCCTTACACAGTTTACATACGGTATATTTACTGTTCTTCTTTCGTACCTTAGTACAGTGTATACATATATCTGATGGTGTCTGAGATAATAAGAATGGTACTATTGTCTCACATTGACCTATCTGTGCATTTCATATAGAGTTAAGATTATCATTCCTAGCTACTAGACCGTCATCATCACCGTCACTTATCTGTCTGTTCTGCACCTGTACCATAGTTTGAGGTCTTGGATTAGTATGGATATCACCCGAGGGACGGGTCAGTAGTACTGAAGAAGGATGAATCTGTATTGATATAGCCACTGGATGGCGAAACGTTTACAATAAAGATGCCCAGATGCTGCACATGTGTCTAATTTTCGTCTTGTCGGTATTGTATAGCGTTCGTTTACAACTTGCTAGACACTGCAACATCATGGAATCTTGGTACAGAGGACATCTACATAACCTTCACATTACCTTCGCAACTTTCCATGATTGTGACCAGATCTACCTGAAGTTCATTACCTTTGTGACTAGTTCAGCTATCATAACTTTGGGGTCCAGTCCCTGGACCCATTATATACCTCTGTAATCTTTTGACTACCGTCCACAGGATGGGTATGGGGTGACTACCGCCCACAGGATGGGTATGGGTGTCTACCGCCCACAGGATTGGTATGGGGTGACTACCGCCCACGGGATGGGTATGGATTGTACATGAATGGTTCAGAGAACCGACACGTTGATAAATTAGACACATGTGCAACTCTTGAGTATCTTCATTGAGGAAACGTTTCGCCACACAGTGGCTTCATCAGTCCATACAAAGGAGAAACTTGAAGAACAGGAGGAGAATTTGAGGGACTGATTACCTCATTCTCCTCCTGTTCTTCAAGTTTCTCCTTTGTATGGGCTGATGAAGCCACTGTGTGGCGAAACGTTTCCTCAATGAAGATATCCAAGAGTTGCACATGTGTCTAATTTATCATCAGGATGAGCATGGGGTGACTACCGCCCACAGGATGGGAATGGGGTGACTACCACCCACAGGATGGGAATGGGGTGACTACCACCCACAGGATGGGTATGGGGTGACTACGACTCACAGGATGGATATGGAGTGACTACCACCCACAGGATGGGTATGGTGTGACTACCGCCCACAGGATGAGTATGGTGTGACTACCGCCCACAGGATGGGTATGGGGTGACTACCACCTACAGGATGGGTATGGGGTGACTACCGCCCACAGAATGGGAATGGGGTGACTACCACCCACAGGATGGGTATGGTGTGACTACAACCCACAGGATGGGTATGGTGTGACTACCGCCCACAGGATGGGTATGGGGTGACTACCACTCACAGGATGGATATGGAGTGACTACCATCCACAGGATGGGTATGGTGTGACTACCGCCCACAGGATGGGTATGGGGTGACTACCACCCACAGGATGGGAATGGGGTGATTACCGCCCACAGGATGGGAATGGGGTGACTACCACCCACAGGATGGGTATGGTGTGACTACCACCCACAGGATGGGTATGGGGTGACTACCGCCCACAGGATGGGTATGGGGTGGCTAGCACCCACAGGATGAGTATGGGGTGACTACCGCCCACAGGATGGGTATGGTGTGACTACCGCCCACAGGATGGGTATTGTGTGACTACCGCCCACAGGATGGGTATGGGGTGACTACCGCCCACAGGATGGGTATGGGGTGACTACCGCCCACAGGATGGGTATGGGGTGACTACCGCCCACAGGATGGGTATGGGGTGGCTACCACCCACAGGATGGGTATATGGTGACTACCGCCCACAGGATGGGTATGGTGTGACTACCGCCCACGGGATAGGTATAGGGTGACTACCACCCACAGGATGGGTATGGTGTGACTACCGCCCACAGGATGGGTATGGGGTGATTACCGCCTACATGATGGGTATGCGGTGACTACCGCCCACAGGATGGGTATGGTGTGACTACCGCCCACAGGATGGGTATGGTGTGACTACCGCCCACAGGATGGGTATGGTGTGACTACCGCCCACAGGATGGGTATGGTGTGACTACCGCCCACAGGATGGGTATGGGGTGACTACCGCCCACAGGATGGGAATGGGGTGACTACCGCCCACAGGATGGATATGGAGTGACTACCACCCACAGGATGGGTATGGTGTGACTACCGCCCACAGGATGGGAATGGGGTGACTACCGCCCACAGGATGCGAATGGGGTGACTACCACCCACAGGATGGGTATGGTGTGACTACCACCCACAGGATGGGTATGGGGTGACTACCGCCCACAAGATGGGTATGGGGTGACTACCACTCACAGGATGGATATGGAGTGACTACCACCCACAGGATGAGTATTGTGTGACTACCGCCCACAGGATGGGTATGGGGTGACTACCACCCACAGGATGGGAATGGGGTGACTACCGCCCACAGGATGGGAATGGGGTGACTACCACCCACAGGATGGGTATGGTGTGACTACCACCCACAGGATGGGTATGGGGTGACTACCGCCCACAGGATGGGTATGGGGTGACTACCGCATACAGGATGGGTATAGGGTGACTACCGCCCACAGGATAGGTATGGGGTGACTACCACCCACAGGATGGGTATGGGGTGACTACCACCCACAGGATGGGAATGGGGTGATTACCGCCCACAGGATGGGAATGGGGTGACTACCACCCACAGGATGGGTATGGTGTGACTACCACCCACAAGATGGGTATGGGGTGACTACCGCCCACAGGATGGGTATGGTGTGGCTAGCACCCACAGGATGGGTATGGGGTGACTACCGCCCACAGGATGGGTATGGTGTGACTACCGCCCACAGGATGGGTATTGTGTGACTACCGCCCACAGGATGGGTATGGGGTGACTACCGCCCACAGGATGGGTATGGGGTGACTACCGCCCACAGGATGGGTATGGGGTGACTACCGCCCACAGGATGGGTATGGGGTGGCTACCACCCACAGGATGTGTATGTGGTGACTACCGCCCACAGGATGGGTATGGTGTGACTACCGCCCACGGGATAGGTATAGGGTGACTACCACCCACAGGATGGGTATGGTGTGACTACCGCCCACAGGATGGGTATGGGGTGATTACCGCCTACATGATGGGTATGCGGTGACTACCGCCCACAGGATGGGTATGGTGTGACTACCGCCCACAGGATGGGTATGGTGTGACTACCGCCCACAGGATGGGTATGGGGTGACTACCGCCCACAGGATGGGAATGGGGTGACTACCGCCCACAGGATGGATATGGAGTGACTACCACCCACAGGATGGGTATGGTGTGACTACCGCCCACAGGATGGGAATGGGGTGACTACCGCCCACAGGATGGGAATGGGGTGACTACCACCCACAGGATGGGTATGGTGTGACTACCACCCACAGGATGGGTAAGGGGTGACTACCGCCCACAAGATGGGTATGGGGTGACTACCACTCACAGGATGGATATGGAGTGACTACCACCCACAGGATGGGTATTGTGTGACTACCGCCCACAGGATGGGTATGGGGTGACTACCACCCACAGGATGGGAATGGGGTGACTACCGCCCACAGGATGGGAATGGGGTGACTACCACCCACAGGATGGGTATGGTGTGACTACCACCCACAGGATGGGTATGGGGTGACTACCGCCCACAGGATGGGTATGGGGTGACTACCGCCCACAGGATGGGTATGGGGTGACTACCGCTCACAGGATGGGTATAGGGTGACTACCGCCCACAGGATAGGTATGGGGTGACTACCACCCACAGGATGGGTATGGTGTGACTACCGCCCACAGGATGGGTATGGGGTGATTACCGCCCACATGATGGGTATGGTGTGACTACCGCCCACAAGATGGGTATGGGGTGACTACCGCCCACATGATGGGTATGGTGTGACTATCGCCCACATGATGGGTATGGGGTGATTACCGCCCACATGATGGGTATGGGGTGACTACCGCCCACAGGATGGGTATGGGATGACTACCGCCCACAGGATGGGTATGGTGTGACTACCACCCACAGGATGGGTATGGGGTGACTACCGCCCACAGGATGGGTATGGGGTGACTACCGCCCACAGGATGGTATGGAAGGAATGGTCCCAAATCTGCACACAGAAATCACTCCCTACGAAAGTAAAAGACTGGGCAGGAGATGCAAAATGCCCCCAATAAAAAGTAGGGGCGCCATTGGTACACTAAGGGAAAACACCATAAGTGTCCGGGGCCCAAAACTGTTCAACAGCCTCCCATCAAGCATTAGGGGAATTGCCAATAAACCCCTGGCTGCCTTCAAGAGAGAGCTGGATAGATACCTAAAGTCAGTGTCGGATCAGCCGGGCTGTGGCTCGTACGTTGGACTGCGTGCGGCCAGCAGTAACAGCCTAGTTGATCAGGCCCTGATCCATCGGGAGGCCTGGTCGTGGACCGGGCCGCGGGGGCGTTGATCCCCGGAATATCCTCCAGGTAACCTCCAGGTAACCGCCCACAGGATGGGTATGGTGTGACTATCACCCACAGGATGGGTATGGGGTGACTACCACCCACAGGATGGGTATGGGATGGCTACCCCCCACAGGATGGGTATGGGGTGACTACCGCCCACAGGATGGGTATGGGGTGACTACCGCCCACAGGATGGGTATGGGGTGACTACCGCCCACAGGATGGGTATGGGGTGACTACCGCCCACAGGATAGGTATGGGGTGACTACCGCCCACAGGATGGGTATGGGGTGACTACCGCATACAGGATGGGTATGGGGTGACTACCGCATACAGGATGGGCATGGGGTGACTACCGCCCACAGGATGGGAATGGGGTGACTACCACCCACAGGATGGGTATGGGGTGACTACCACCCACAGGATGGGTATGGGGTGACTACCACTCACAGGATGGATATGGAGTGACTACCACCCACAGGATGGGTATGGTGTGACTACCGCCCACAGGATGAGTATGGTGTGACTACCGCCCACAGGATGGGTATGGGGTGACTACCACCTACAGGAATGGTATGGGGTGACTACCGCCCACAGAATGGGAATGGGGTGACTACCACCCACAGGATGGGTATGGTGTGACTACCACCCACAGGATGGGTATGGTGTGACTACCGCCAACAGGATGGGTATGGGGTGACTACCACTCACAGGATGGATATGGAGTGACTACCACCCACAGGATGGGTATGGTGTGACTACCGCCCACAGGATGGGTATGGGGTGACTACCACCCACAGGATGGGAATGGGGTGATTACCGCCCACAGGATGGGAATGGGGTGACTACCACCCACAGGATGGGTATGGTGTGACTACCACTCACAGGATGGGTATGGGGTGACTACCGCCCACAGGATGGGTATGGGGTGGCTACCACCCACAGGATGGGTATGGGGTGACTACCGCCCACAGGATGGGAATAGGGTGACTACCACCCACAGGATGGGTATGGGGTGATTACCGCCCACAGGATGGGAATAGGGTGACTACCACCCACAGGATGGGTATGCGGTGACTACCGCACACAGGATGGGTATGGTGTGACTACCGCCCACAGGATGGGTATGGTGTGACTACCGCCCACAGGATGGGTATGGGGTGACTACCGCCCACAGGATGGGAATGGGGTGACTACCGCCCACAGGATGGATATGGAGTGACTACCACCCACAGGATGGGTATGGTGTGACTACCGCCCACAGGATGGGAATGGAGTGACTACCGCCCACAGGATAGGAATGGGGTGACTACCACACACAGGATGGGTATGGTGTGACTACCACCCACAGGATGGGTATGGAATGACTACCGCCCACAGGATGGGTATGGGGTGACTACCACTCACAGGATGGATATGGAGTGACTACCACTCACAGGATGGGTATGGTGTGACTACCGCCCACATGATGGGTATGGGGTGACTACCACTCACAGGATGGATATGGAGTGACTACCACCCACAGGATGGGAATGGGGTGACTACCACCCACAGGATGGGAATGGGGTGACTACCACCCACAGGATGGGTATGGTGTGACTACCACCCACAGGATGGGTATGGGATGACTACCGCCCACAGGATGGGTATGGGGTGACTACCACTCACAGGATGGATATGGAGTGACTACCACTCACAGGATGGGTATGGTGTGACTACCGCCCACAGGATGGGTATGGTGTGACTACCGCCCACAGGATGGGTATGGGGTGACTACCACCCACATGATGGGAATGGGGTGACTACCTCCCACAGGATGGGAATGGGGTGACTACCACCCACAGGATGGGTATGGTGTGACTACCACCCACAGGATGGGTATGGGGTGACTACCGCCCACAGGATGGGTATGGGGTGACTACCGCCCACAGGATGGGTATGGGGTGACTACCGCCCACAGGATGGGTATAGGGTGACTACCGCCCACAGGATAGGTATGGGGTGACTACCGCTCACAGGATGGGTATGGGGTGACTACCGCCCACAGGATGGGTATGGTGTGACTACCACCCACAGGATGGGTATGGGGTTACTACCGCCCACAGGATGGGTATGGGGTGACTACCGCCCACAGGATGGGTATAGGGTGACTACCGCTCACAGGATAGGTATGGGGTGACTACCGCCCACAGGATAGGTATGGTGTGACTACCGCCTACAGGATGGGTATGGTGTGACTACCGCCTACAGGATGGGTATGGGGTGACTACCGCCCACAGGATGGGTATGGGCTGACTACCGCTCACAGGATAGGTATAGGGTGACTACCGCTCACAGGATAGGTATGGGGTGACTACCGCCCACAGGATGGGTATGGTGTGACTACCGCCTACAGGATGGGTATGGTGTGACTACCGCCTACAGGATGGGTATGGTGTGACTACCGTCCACAGGATGGGTATGGGGTGACTACCGCCCACAGGATGGGTATGGGGTGACTACCGCCTACAGGATGGGTATGGTGTAACTACCGCCCACAGGATGGGTATGGTGTGACTACCGCCCACAGGATGGGTATGGGGTGCATAATAAACATATTAAACTAACTGCCCAAGCTTTAGCTGACAGTTTAATATCTTTATTATTCACGCCATACCCATCCTGAGGGCGGTAGTCACCCCATACCCATCCTGAGGGCGGTAGTCACCCCATACCCATCCTGAGGGCGGTAGTCACCCCATACCCATCCTGAGGGCGGTAGTTAAAAAGATTACAGAGGTACATAATGGGTCCAGGGACTGTAACTCAACATTACAGAGGTACATAATGGGTCCAGGGACTGTAACTCAACATTACAGAGGTACATAATGGGTCCAGGGACTGTAACTCAACATTACAGAGGTACATAATGGGTCCAGGAACTGTAACTCAACATTACAGAGGTACATTAACGCAAATATTAGCTTTATTTACAGTGAAGAAAGTTATGGTATTTTTCCAGAATATTTTGTAATGTACCACCGTGGATAAAATACTTTGACATATCTAGAACATTGGTCACTTACTAGTACTTTATACATCCTGGTCATATCCAGTCAGAACATTGGTCACTTACTAGTACTTTATACATCCTGGTCATATCCAGTCAGAACATTGGTCACTTACTAGTACTTTATACATCCTGGTCATATCCAGTCAGAACATTGGTCACTTACTAGTACTTTATACATCCTGGTCATATCCAGTCAGAACATTGGTCACTTACTAGTACTTTATACATCCTGGTCATATCCAGTCAGAACATTGGTCACTTACTAGTACTTTATACATCCTGGTCATATCCAGTCAGAACATTGGTCACTTACTAGTACTTTATACATCCTGGTCATATCCAGTCAGAACATTGGTCACTTACTAGTACTTTATACATCCTGGTCATATCCAGTCAGAACATTGGTCACTTACTAGTACTTTATACATCCTGGTCATATCCAGTCAGAACATTGGTCACTTACTAGTACTTTATACATCCTGGTCATATCCAGTCAGAACATTGGTCACTTACTAGTACTTTATACATCCTGGTCATATCCAGTCAGAACATTGGTCACTTACTAGTACTTTATACATCCTGGTCACATCCAGTCAGAACATTGATCACTTACTACAACTTTATACATCCTGGTCATATCCAGTCAGAACATTGGTCACTTACTACTACTTTATACATCCTGGTCATATCCAGTCAGAACATTGATCACTTACTAGTACTTTATACATCCTGGTCATATCCAGTCAGATCACATCTCTTCCTGCTGGACGTCAAACATAAGTAAAAAATACAAAAAATAACTAAAATTGTGAAAAATAACTAAAAATTATGAAGTAACTTAAAATAATGAAAAATAACTAAAAATATGAAAAATAACTAAATATTTTGAGAAATAATTAAAAATAAAAAAAAATAACCCAAAATTATGAAAGACAATTAAAAATAACTAGAAACTATGAAAACAACTAAACATTAAAAAATTACCAGAAATTAATAAAATTTATGAAAAATAACTGAACATTTTGAAAAAACTAAAAATACGAAAAATAACTATCGAGTGTCTCCAACTAAAACAATGTTCTTACCTTTACTTGTGGAATTAGTCGTGACGTTCTCGATGGTCCTCGTTGGGGTTTCAAGCGATGTCTCACTCATGTCTGCCAATGCTTCCTTGGTGCTCGTTGCAACGTTCCCAGTAGACAACCCACATTCATCAGGTAGCACTGAAAATGCGTTGGAAATTTCCACAGTAGTCTTCTGGTTCTTTGTTGTTTCTGCCTCTCCAACAGTCTTCTTGATCCTCAGCTTGGTTCCATGTTGCCCTGCCACTGACCAAGTACCCCTCTTAACCTGAGGACTCAACAGGAGGATTACTACGAATCTTCTTGTTCTCCTCCGTTAGTCGCCATATCTCCAGCTTAGCAACCCAAAGCTCCTCTTTTAGCTGCTGATAGAGTTGCTCAAGAGTGGACATCTAGGGTCAGATTCACAGAGAGCACTGAAAGTCCAAATTCACAAAGGGCGAGGCTCAAGAAACTAGGGGGTCCACTGTATATGTAGGCAAGTGGGGCAAGGACGGGAACAAGAGAGGGTGAAGAGGAAGTAGTAGTAGTAGTAAGGTAGGTACTGGAAGTTGTACTAGAAGCAATAGTGATAGTATAAAGTAGGAAGGGTAGTTTAGTGGCACAAGAGAGAAAGGGAAGTGAAGGGAAAAGGGAGGAAATAGTAAAGGAGAGAATGGCCACTCTTTCTGATAGACTCAGAACACAAAAAGAAGTGTTAAGCTTGCCAACACCAATAATGTTCTTTTCTGTCATATTAGAGATCACAGTCATCCTACTGTGATCCTCTCCTAAAATTGTCTACCCTACTTTTAACTTTCACAGTCACTGTCTTGAAGCTTCCTTTTTACACAACTTTCCTTGTATGAATCTTAGTTCTGGCAGATCCCTTCCTTTCTCATTACACTGTCAAATACTCCAAACCTCAGAACACTTGTGACTTAACCTGATCCTTTCTTCTCCCCTTTTCTCTATTCTTTTCCTTTCCTATTTTCTCCTTGTCTGTTTTCCTTTATTCTGCCCAAATGTGTTCTTTAAGTCAGTTCCCCCCATCCCCTGCATTTTTTGTCCTACCCCTTGTGGGCCCTTAGCTCTACGGCAGTGGTCCCTTTTTTTGTCCTTAGACTGACCCCACTTCTATGTCTTTCCCTCCATTCCTATTACCTTTACTATTCCCTCCCTTCACTCCCCTTTCTTGTGCTACTAAACAACTCTTCCTTCTTTATACTACCACTTTCATTTATTACTACTTCTGCTACCTACCTTACCACTACTTCTTCTACCTTTCTTGTTCTCATCCTTGTCCCGCTCGACTATGTATACTGGTTTCCTCACTTTTCAGTTAGTGTGGTCCCAGTCGGACCAAAACGTCAAGAGCTTCTATCTCCTATGCGCAGGTTATTTGTTTAACTGATGTTATTAATCTCTCTCATCAAATTTTGAACTCTTTATGGAGTGTGTTATTAAATAATTGCTCATCTCATTCCACTCTTTACCACTAGAGCAAATAAATGCTTATTGATATCCCTGAGGCCTATTTGCAATCAAGGCTTCCTCTGGCTTAATCTGGAATAATAATGCAATTTATATATAACCCATCAGCAAGGCTTTATCAATATCTGCACAATAATTGTTTAAACACTGCAAACACATAATGGAAAACAAGAAAGGTGACTTTGCACCCTCTTGAAAGGGTGAGAAAATGTCATTCAGAGAGAAAAGCACTGGTTGAGTAGTAGAGTTGCGAGTAGAACAATCTTCTCATTATGATTAATTAAACCTTACCCCATGGATAGCTTTAAAAATAGTAAGATGGCCTGGATTTGAGAAAGACATGTCTAGCATGGGCCAGCAGGCCTATTTCAGTGCACTTTTGCTCTTATGTAAGAAGGCACTGATTAGCAATAGTGAGAATGGTTAAGAGTTGGACCTATCTAGCATTTGCAAGAATGCCTATGGCAGTGCTCCTCTATTCTTATCAATTTGAAAGACTACTTTGTGTTTTTGATAGAGCAAACTGTTCTGCTCACTTGACTGTTACAGTGATTCAAAGTTCAGACAAGCTAGTACTCCTTTTATTTATTGTTTTGGCACTGATATCAGTGTCATATCAATCAACTATTCAAATTTTATTTCCTTACAAGATAACATCGAGATAATGAAGTTACAATAATGAGTTGTAGTACAAAGAGCCACTATCTTGCCTAGGTATTATGGGCAGACTTAATTTAGTGGCTTACAAACTACTTAATACTAAAGAAATTGATCATAGCTCTAAGTTGCACATGTTTTTATTTATAATACCCAATAATTTTACTCAAATTACAATAGTTTCAATAGTAAATATAGAAATTATATTACGGGACTTTAACACTGCGAGTTGTTTTAGTAGTTTACAGTATAAGAATGCTAGAATTGGGTGTTAGGCAGTATTGTTTGGGGCAGGTATTTGCACTACAATGTAGTATATTAATCAGTGTGAAGGCTTACTCAGCCCTGTAACAACTTCGGACAGTATTACCAAGGCTGGCTCCTCCTCAGGAAAATTAATGAATAGAAAAAGAAATAATAACAGACAAACATAAACACTTTATTATATAGAAAATATAAAATATAAAACACTTAAATATGAAATATTAATCCTACATTAAAGACAATGACAAATTAAAAATATAAATGATAACTGAATTCATCGCTAATATGTATAAAACTTGGGTGTCTGGTGTTGGTGACACTGAGTGTTGTTGAAATCGTAGCCGTTGCTGATGATGGGGGAGGGGGTCGCAGGTGTTGATGACAACCCACCGGCTCGTTCTTCACAGATTTTCTAGCCGTCAATAATCCGTTCAGATGACAGGAAAGCAGGTTTTCTCCACTGCAATGATGAGGGGTTATATCCTGTTACTTGTATACACAAACAGGTAAGTGGATCAAAAATTTGGGACATCTCAGAACGTTAGTCTGTCTCCTTCAATTCTACTCATTGATTGGCAGGTGACCCTCTCTGTCATCCAAGCTGGAAAGATAGACAGGTTACCCACTGCTTAAGAAATCACTCTCCATGATAAGTACAATACCTAAAAGACGTCGTGACTATTACAACAGTCAACTTAGAGCAAGACTGAAAGGACTAAGTTTATTATTGGTCAAAAGTGAAGCTTTCAACCAATAAATCCACTAGAATACAAGGCAGGCATGTACTTACAGTAGTGCTGGGAGCTGTGAGTCTAGTGATTACTGTTTGGACCGGAGCCCCACACGTCACCTTTCGGGGGGGGGAAGAAGGAGGGGAAGGGATAGCGGGAGCTAGACTGACCCTACCTTAACAAGCAGCCGGCAATCAAACTATCACTTTTGGGGTGGGGGAAAAAAGGTGGGAATAGCGGGAGCTAGACTTACCTTACCTTAACGAGTAGCCGGCAAGCAAACTATCACTTTCGGGGAGGGGGAAAAGGGGGTGAATAGCAGGAGCTGGACTTAGCCTACCTTAACAAGTAGCCGGCAATGAAACTATTGTTACTATATACTCCATTGCTACTCCTATCTATTGAACTTTTCCCTCACACTCCCCCATACCAAGACTTATAGTCAAGGAGTATAAGAAGAATAGGCGAGGAAAAAGTTCTAACATGTGGAAGTCTCGAAAGGCAACAAATCTTCTGACTGTCACGACTTAACCAGTCAGAGAAATAATTGGATGAACCATTGATATACACAATATGGAACTTAAAAGCCTGGAGTGCCAATGTCCACCTCAAGAGGCAACTGTTGGTTTCCTTAAAAGTTTCTAAGTATATCAAAGGTTTGTGGTCCGTTTCAAAAATGAATTCTTTTCCCAGCAAATAAAATTTAAGTTTGGAGATACCCCACACAAGGGCCAAACATTCTTTTTCTATGGTGGAGTATCTCGTTTCTGCGGGAAGGAGTTTCCAGCTTAGGAAGCATACAGGGAAGGGAGTACCATCATGGTATTTTAGTAACACTGCACCTAAGCCAGTATTGGAGGCATCAGTTCTTAAACAAAATGTTTTATTAATATCTGGAATCTTAAGTATAGGGTCTTTCGAAAAGATACTTTTAATCTCATTAAACTTTTCCCGAGCTACGTCGGAAAGTTCAAGAGGTTCCTTCACAGACTTTTTAAGGAAGTCGGATAAGATGCCTGTAAGATCAGTAAGGTTCGGGATAAACCGTGCATAAAAATTTACAGAACCAAGAAGCTATGCATGAGCTTCTTGGTTTTGGGGAATTTAAATTCTAATAAAGCTTTGATCTTACTGGGGAGAGGCTGCAGAGAGTTATTAGAAAGTATTAGTCCAAGATATCTAATCTTGTTATACCCAAGGAAGCATTTCTTCGGCTTGGCAGCGAGGCCATGTGAGCGTAACCTATGCAAAACTTATGTTAATGTTTGGATACGTTCGCCCCACGTGGATGTCATTACGTAAATGTTATCAAAATAAACTGAAACATTTGGCATATTACCCAAGACCTTTCTCATCAGTCTCACGTAGGTAGCACAGGCAGTTACCAAACCGAAGGGCATAGTTCTCTATTGCATCAGTCCTTGGTGTGTAGGAAAAGCGGTGTACTGCTTAGAAGAAGGATCTAACCTTACTTGATGATATGCCTGTGCAATATCAATCTCTGAAAAGAAGGAAGAGTCATAAAATTTGTGTAGATCTCTATATATTAAGGGCATAGGCTCAGCATCCCACCGAGTTACAGCATTAAGGCCTCTGAAGTCAATAGCAAGTCTATATGAATTATCCTCCTTCTTAACCATGACTACTGGTGAACAATATGAAGATACTGAAGGTTCAATGATCTTTAGTTTTAATAATTTGTCTACCTCTCGGTCAAATGCATCCCTAAGGTGAACTGGAACTGGGTATAATTTTCGTTTGATAGGATCGTCTGTCACTAAGTCAATCTTTTGGACTACCGTGGAGGTAACACCTGGAATATCAGTAAAGACGTCTGAAAAGTTACTCACACATTGAAGTAGTTCATGTCTCTTATGGTCATCCAAAGATTCATTAATATTAATGTTGGTTGCGCCCGAGTGGTCAAGAGTCACCAAGTCATGTAGTTCTTCATCATAGTCTAAGTTAGAGGTGTCAATTACACACACCTTACATTCTTCAGTTGTCTTATCAAGTTCGTGTGGAAAAACTAAGTCAAAGTTATTAAGGCAGTTAACTAAATTTCTTCGGTAATATTTCTTAAGGATGTTGATATGATAAAGCTTAGGTTTCCCCTTGACTTCTATAAGGTAGTCAACTTTCCCACAAATTTTTAATACTTTATATGGACCTTTCCATGCTACTAATAATTTATTTGACTTGATAGGCAAAAGTACCAGAACTTCATCCCCTACTTTAAAACTTCTCTGACTTTTGGAATCAAAATAGGTTTTGTACTGGTCCATTGACAAGCTTAGGTTTTTCGAAACTATGTCAGAGGTCTCCTCAAGTTTGGATCTAACGTCAAGGAGAAACTGGTAAGAAGACAGCCTCAGCACTCACCTCCTCATTAGTCCATAAGTCATGAAGGATGGACAATGGGCCTCTGGCCGGTCTACCATAGAGAAGTTCAAAAGGTGAAAACCCCAAAGTCACTGGGAACTTCCCTCATGGCAAACAAAGCACAGGGTAGGTAATGATGCCACTCCTTAGGTTTAAGGGAGCAAAGTTTTCTTAAAATGGACTTGAGAATCGAATGCTGGCGCTCAATCCTCCCATTACAGCTTCGATGATAGAGTGTGGTGAAGAGAGGCTTCACTCCCAGAAGTTGGTATAGATGTTGCATTAAGTCAGATGTGAATTGTGTCCCACGGTCAGACAAAATTTCTCTAGGGATTCCCACTCTGGAGAAGATGGACAAAAGGGCTTCAGCCACCTCTGTAGTAGTTATGGTCTTTAAGGGAACGGCTTCAGGGAAACTCGAAGCATAACCAACTAATGTTAATATATATCTATGTCCCCCAGATGAAAGTGGAGATAAAGGACCAACGATGTCAATGGCTACTCTTTCAAAAGGGTACCGTAAAGACTGGCATTTTGACCATAGGTACTCGCCTGGTACCTCGGGAGGATGACAATTGGCAAACTTCACACGGTCTGCAATAGGTAGTAACATCTGAGGACATTTTTGGCCAAAAATAGGTTTCCCTAATTTTATTTAAGGTTTTTCGATGCGAGAAATGTCCGGCCACTGGCAGGTCATGAGCCATTTTAAGAACAGTCTCTCTGCATTGACTTGAAACAACTAAGATGGATCAGTCTATCTCATCTGAATTTAATTTGAATACTGACTTGTACAAGATACCTTTTATATATTCAAATTTATATGAAAAGTGTTTCCTTTGTAGTACTTGATTTTGAAGATTGAGACACTTATGCAGCATATGGGAATCTTTATTCAGGAAACGTTTCGCCACACAGTGGCTTCATCAGTCCAATACAAAGAGGAAGGCGTAAGGAGAGGAGGAGTATGAGGTAATCAGTCCCTCAGCCTGGAGTCGATGTGTTCAGTCCATCAATCTTGTAGAATGTACAGCATAGGGCCGTAGACGTGGCTTATATACTGTAGTGAGGTGACTTGAAGCAGACGGAGGCGGGATCATAGTGGTACCATCCACTAGTCGAAGTAGGTCTTTGTCCAAAGGTTGAACAAGCGTTGAAGAATTCTTTGTAAGAAGATCCCATGATGCTGCAGTGTCTGACAGTTGTGATGAATGGTTTGAAAAACCGACAAGTTGAAGATTGAGACACTTATGCAGCATATGGGAATCTTTATTCAGGAAACGTTTCGCCACACAGTGGCTTCATCAGTCCAATACAAAGAGGAAGGCGTAAGGAGAGGAGGAGTATGAGGTAATCAGTCCCTCAGCCTGGAGTCGATGTGTTCAGTCCATCAATCTTGTAGAATGTACAGCATAGGGCCGTAGACGTGGCTTATATACTGTAGTGAGGTGACTTGAAGCAGACGGAGGCGGGATCATAGTGGTACCATCCACTAGTCGAAGTAGGTCTTTGTCCAAAGGTTGAACAAGCATCATGGGATCTTCTTACAAAGAATTCTTCAACGCTTGTTCAACCTTTGGACAAAGACCTACTTCGACTAGTGGATGGTACCACTATGATCCCGCCTCCGTCTGCTTCTAGTCACCTCACTACAGTATATAAGCCACGTCTACGGCCCTATGCTGTACATTCTACAAGATTGATGGACTGAACACATCGACTCCAGGCTGAGGGACTGATTACCTCATACTCCTCCTCTCCTTACGCCTTCCTCTTTGTATTGGACTGATGAAGCCACTGTGTGGCGAAACGTTTCCTGAATAAAGATTCCCATATGCTGCATAAGTGTCTCAATCTTCAACTTGTCGGTTTTTCAAACCATTCATCAGTACTTGATTTTGTTTAGCGGCATTATGGCAATTCCGAAGAGAAGGGCAATTACGTTGTAAATTGGCAAAGGAGTCCTTCGATATATCTAAAGGCTTAAAGTCAGGGAAAATCAAAGGATGGACAGTAGGAGAAGCCTGGGCTTTGGTCTGAGCCCTAGTCAAGACATTTATGGTATCGGAGGCGATATCTTCACTTTCATCTAACATTAATGACCTTGATGAAGGGATTACGAGTGACATTAGTAAGTTTGCTGATGATACAAAGATAGGCCGTATAATTCACTCTGAGGAGGATAGCACTGAACTCCAGGAGGATTTGGACAAATTAATGTCCTGGTCTGAAAAGTGGCAGATGAAGTTCAATGTCGATAAGTGTAAGGTACTAGCCCTTGGTAATGAAAATAACCCAAGAAGCTATAATCTAGGTGAAGTAGAGCTTGATCATACAGAATGTGAAAAGGACTTGGGAGTCATGGTGAGCAGAAATCTGAAGCCAAGACAGCAGTGCCTTAGTGTGCGCAACAAGGCCAACAGATTACTTGGATTTATCTCAAGAAGTGTAAGTAATAGAAGTCCAAAAGTTATTTTGCAGCTCTATACATCACTAGCGAGGCCTCATTTAGATTATGCAGCTCAGTTTTGGTCCCCTTACTACAGGATGGATATAGACTTATTAGAGAACATACAGAGAAGAATGACTAAAATGATTTACTGTGTAAGGGACCTCCCGTATGAAGATAGACTTAAAGCCTTAAATCTCCACTCTCTGGAGAGGCGTAGAATGAGGGGAGATATCATTGAAGTGTATAAGTGGATGACGGGCATAAACAAGGGAGATATTAATAAAGTACTGAGAGTGTCGAACCAGGTAAGAACCAGAAATAATGGATTTAGCTTGGATAAATTTAGATTTAGAAAGGACATAGGTAAGTACTGGTTTTCTAACAGAGTTGTAGATGCGTGGAACAGTCTTCCCAGTGGGGTGATAGAGGCTAGGACCTTGGGTAGCTTTAAGAAGAAACTGGACAAACATATGAGTGGGAGGGGCTGGGTTTGAGTGGTGTCATTGGGTACGGGAGCTATTTCTTGAGAAGATATCGTTTTGATAAGGACCTGCCTCGCATGGGCTAGTAGGCCTTCTGCAGTGTTCCTACATTCTTATGTTCTTATGTTCTTAAGTGAACCGGTGATCCTACTACCTCGCTTTCGAGAGTAGCATCACTGGTTGTTAGTCCCACATGAATCTTTCCTCCGTAAGCCATGCGTGTCGTATGAGGCGACTAAAATGCCGGAAGCAATGGGCTAGTAACCCCTTCTCCTGTAGACATTTACTAAAAAAGAGAAGAAGAAAAACTTTATAAAACTGGGATGCTTAAATGTGCGTGAATGTAGTGCGGATGACAAGAAACAGATGATTGCTGATGTTATGAATGAAAAGAAGTTGGATGTCCTGGCCCTAAGCGAAACAAAGCTGAAGGGGGTAGGGGAGTTTCGGTGGGGGGAAATAAATGGGATTAAATCTGGAGTATCTGAGAGAGTTAGAGCAAAGGAAGGGGTAGCAGTAATGTTGAATGATCAGTTATGGAAGGAGAAAAGAGAATATGAATGTGTAAATTCAAGAATTATGTGGATTAAAGTAAAGGTTGGATGCGAGAAGTGGGTCATAATAAGCGTGTATGCACCTGGAGAAGAGAGGAATGCAGAGGAGAGAGAGAGATTTTGGGAGATGTTAAGTGAATGTATAGGAGCCTTTGAACCAAGTGAGAGAGTAATTGTGGAAGGGGACCTGAATCCTAAAGTAGGAGAAACTTTTAGAGAGAGTGTGGTAGGTAAGTTTGGGGTGCCAGGTGTAAATGATAATGGGAGCCCTTTGATTGAATTTTGTATAGAAAGGGGTTTAGTTATAGGTAATACATATTTTAAGAAAAAGAGGATAAATAAGTATACAAGATATGATGTAGGGCGAAATGACAGTAGTTTGTTGGATTATGTATTGGTAGATAAAAGACTGTTGAGTAGACTTCAGGATGTACATGTTTATAGAGGGGGCACAGATATATCAGATCACTTTCTAGTTGTAGCTACACTGAGAGTAAAAGGTAGATGGGATACAAGGAGAATAGAAGTATCAGGGAAGAGAGAGGTGAAGGTTTATAAACTAAAAGAGGAGGCAGTTAGGGTAAGATATAAACAGCTATTGGAGGATAGATGGGCTAATGAGAGCATAGGCAATGGGGTCGAAGAGGTATGGGTTAGGTTTAAAAATGTAGTGTTAGAGTGTTCAGCAGAAGTTTGTGGTTACAGGAAAGTGGGTGCGGGAGGGAAGAGGAGCGAGTGGTGGAATTATGATGTAAAGAGAGTAGTAAGGGAGAAAAAGTTAGCATATGAGAAGTTTTTACAAAGTAGAAGTGATGCAAGGAGGGAAGAGTATATGGAGAAAAAGAGAGAGGTTAAGAGAGTGGTGAAGCAATGTAAAAAGAGAGCAAATGAGAGAGTGGGTGAAATGTTATCAACAAATTTTGTTGAAAATAAGAAAAAGTTTTGGAGTGAGATTAACAAGTTAAGAAAGCCTAGAGAACAAATGGATTTGTCAGTTAAAAATAGGAGAGTAGAGTTATTAAATGGAGAGTTAGAGGTATTGGGAAGATGGAGGGAATATTTTGAGGAATTGTTAAATGTTGATGAAGATAGGGAAGCTGTGATTTCGTGTATAGGACAAGGAGGAATAACATCTTGTAGGAGTGAGGAAGAGCCAGTTGTGAGTGTGGGGAAAGTTCGTGAGGCAGTAGGTAAAATTAAAGGGGGTAAGGCAGCCGGGATTGATGGGATAAAGATAGAAATGTTAAAAGCAGGTGGGGATATAGTTTTGGAGTGGTTGGTGCAATTATTTAATAAATGTATGGAAGAGGGTAAGGTACCTAGGGATTGGCAGAGAGCATGCATAGTTCCTTTGTATAAAGGCAAAGGGGATAAAAGAGAGTGCAAAAATTATAGGGGGATAAGTCTGCTGAGTATACCTGGTAAAGTGTATGGTAGAGTTATTATTGAAAGAATTAAGAGTAAGACGGAGAATAGGATACCAGATGAACAAGGAGGCTTTAGGAAAGGTAGGGGGTGTGTGGACCAGGTGTTTACAGTGAAGCATATAAGTGAACAGTATTTAGATAAGGCTAAAGAGGTCTTTGTGGCATTTATGGATTTGGAAAAGGCGCATGACAGGGTGGATAGGGGGGCAATGTGGCAGATGTTGCAAGTGTATGGTGTAGGAGGTAGGTTACTGAAAGCAGTGAAGAGTTTTTACGAGGATAGTGAGGCTCAAGTTAGAGTATGTAGGAAAGAGGGAAATTTTTTCCCAGTAAAAGTAGGCCTTAGACAAGGATGTGTGATGTCACCGTGGTTGTTTAATATATTTATAGATGGGGTTGTAAGAGAAGTAAATGCGAGGGTCTTGGCAAGAGGCGTGGAGTTAAAAGATAAAGAATCACACATAAAGTGGGAGTTGTCACAGCTGCTCTTTGCTGATGAGACTGTGCTCTTGGGAGATTCTGAAGAGAAGTTGCAGAGATTGGTGGATGAATTTGGTAGGGTGTGCAAAAGAAGAAAATTAAAGGTGAATACAGGAAAGAGTAAGGTTATGAGGATAACAAAAAGATTAGGTGATGAAAGATTGAATATCAGATTGGAGGGAGAGAGTATGGAGGAGGTGAATGTATTCAGATATTTGAGAGTGGACGTGTCAGCGGATGGGTCTATGAAAGATGAGGTGAATCATAGAATTGATGAGGGGAAAAGAGTGAGTGGTGCACTTAGGAGTCTGTGGAGACAAAGAACTTTGTCCTTGGAGGCAAAGAGGGGAATGTATGAGAGTATAGTTTTACCAACGCTCTTATATGGGTGTGAGGCATGGGTGATGAATGTTGCAGCGAGGAGAAGGCTGGAGGCAGTGGAGATGTCATGTCTGAGGGCAATGTGTGGTGTGAATATAATGCAGAGAATTCGTAGTTTGGAAGTTAGGAGGAGGTGCGGGATTACCAAAACTGTTGTCCAGAGGGCTGAGGAAGGGTTGTTGAGGTGGTTCGGACATGTAGAGAGAATGGAGCGAAAGAGAATGACTTCAAGAGTGTATCAGTCTGTAGTGGAAGGAAGGCGGGGTAGGGGTCGGCCTAGGAAAGGTTGGAGAGAGGGGGTAAAGGAGGTTTTGTGTGCGAGGGGCTTGGACTTCCAGCAGGCATACGTGAGCGTGTTTGATAGGAGTGAATGGAGACAAATGGTTTTTAATACTTGACGTGCTGTTGGAGTGTGAGCAAAGTAACATTTATGAAGGGATTCAGGGAAACCGGCAGGCCGAACTAGAGTCCTGGAGATGGAAAGTACAGTGCCTGCACTCTGAAGGAGGGGTGTTAATGTTGCAGTTTAAAAACTGTAGTGTAAAGCACCCTTCTGGCAAGACAGTGATGGAGTGAATGATGGTGAAAGTTTTTCTTTTTCGGGCCACCCTGCCTTGGTGGGAATCGGCCAGTGTGATAATAAAAAAAAAAAATAAGTGTTGTAAACAATATATTGATAATTATGTTTGTGTGCTTATTGTGCTGTATACAGCAAGTGTATATATGTACAATGCCCCTTACTTTGGTCTCACAGGCCACACAAGTTATCCGAAAAAATAAAGTGAAAAAAGCAAGAAACCTTCAAATGGGAGTAAAAAATGTTTACTGGGCGAGTGGCATTTGCAGCTGTTGCCATACGCGGCTCATTTTCTGTCAACTTTACGCCTCTATATCTCAGTAAGTAATGATCACAAAAAAAAAATTAGGCTTAAAACACTCAGCAAAATAATCCTAACATTTTGGCAAGAAAAATTAAATTTTCTATTTTTCGAATATTTTTTGACATGGAATGAGTTTCAGAAATGGGCTTGCGACAGTCAAAAAGCTAAATCTGTTAAAACAGCCTCTGCTGGCCTTAAATTCACTAACATTTGCATGGTTCCAGGCATTTTCTTTACAAGATCAGCATGCAACTGCCTTGCCTTTTCACAAACGAAAGACTCCGAAACACTATCACCCATTCATCACAATTATAACCCACTATTTATTGTTGATCCACACCACCATCTCAACCTCTGACTGATCTATTTTTGGTTAACATGTCAACACCTTTTACAACATCTTTTCCCTACACCAGGATAAAAGAGTGTTTTGTCTTTGCCATGCATCCTGGCAAGCTCCCCTACACATACACCACTCTGGCATTTTTGTACTATCTCGTCCTTCACTTCTATGGTGTTTCTCACTTTTACCAAAGGGCTGCCACTAGCAAGTTCCTTTGGGCTCATTGTAGTTTATTTCACAGTCACACTTAATAAACAAGCACCAAACAAAATGAATTAAGAGTGAAATGTTTGCACAAGCACACAGGTTAGTGTTCACTCAGGCATAAACAAAGCCAGACCAGCTCATGCCAGCATGGGGACGTGGGCAGGCAGACAGGTCTGGTAAGCGGTTCGAAAACGGAGTAAGTTCGATACTCGGGACAAAATCGGCTCGAAAAAAGTGTTAGATAGTCTATGCATTCGAAAATGTTCCACTGTATTTCTTATGGGGAAAATAGTTTCAGTTTTCGCCGATTTCCATTTTGCCGGTCACTCTGGAACGGATTAAACATGAAAACCGAGGGTCCACTTTATCAACACATTAAGCATTAAATACTTCACAATGTCTTACCTGTTTCTCTAAGTCTCTGTTCCTTTGCTGGGTCTTTTCATGAAGTCCACACTTTTCTTCAAGCTCTTTCATTTTTATTAATTTAAGAGTTTCTTTACCTGAAAAAAAATAAAATTAAAGAAAAAAAATGCAGGACCTTGGCACTATATCAAGACTAATTTGAGGAAGAAATAGTATAATGGCCAAAGCTAACTCAGAACTGAAGGGGGCCTTACACTACCGGCCCAGATCTCTGAAAAAATGCAGATCCATCTGGTTGTTTGGAATGCAAGAGATAAATAAAAATGCACGAATTTAGAAAAGGTGAAAATATTTAACCCTTTCAAAGTTTTTGATGTACTAGTACGCCTTGCGCACCAGTGCTGGTGACGTACTAGATGCATATATTTAGCACTTTCAAATCAATCAAGTTTATTCTCTATGAGGATTACAGTGAGAGGTTTACAGATTTTGGTTATAGTGTGGTTTACATGTAATAAAATACAAATTACAGAAGGGGCCACTAGGACACCTAGCATAGCTAGGCATTTCGGGCAAACTTAGAATAATTCTTAACCCTAAATTATTACAAATTATGGAGTAAGTTGACTAAATACTAAGTGACTAAATGCTAGTTTGAGAGTTTAGCAATGTGAATGCTTTTGTTTTGGCACAATACATAGTTTCTATATTGGAGTATCACAGGCAAACTTATGACTAGTTAAGAATCATTATCTTAAGATTAAGATTCATATTTCTGTGCTTATAGTCAAATGGGTGAGTGAGTGTAAATGTGAACCACTAGGTGGTTTTTATGTAGTTAGTTGACATGGTGTATCAGGGAGATAACATGTTTTCTAACGGTAGTTTTGAAGGTGATGAATATGTCTACAGTTCTAGAGTTTTCAGGTAAGGTGTTCCAGATTTTAGGGCCTTTGACATACATTGAATTTTTGTAAAGGTTTAGCCGGACATGGGGAATGTCGTAGAGATGTTTGTGTCTGGTGTTATGCCTGTGGGTCCTGTCACAACTATCAAGAAAGTGTTTTAGATCAAGGTTAATATTGGAATTTAAGGTCCTGTAGATGTAAATTGGACAGTAGCAAGTGTGGATGTTCTGCACAAGGAGTAAGTTTAGATCTATGAAGAGTGGGGGGGGGGTGTTGCCAGGGATGGGATTTAGTGATTCTTACTGTGGCTTTTTGTTGAGTTATTATTGGCTTTAGGTATGTTGCTGCAGTTGATCCCCAAGCACAAATAGCATAGGTGAGGTATGGATAAATGAATGAATGGTATAGTGTGAGAAGGGCGTTTTGCGGCACGTAGTATCATATCTTGGAGAGGATCCCATCTGTTTTGGACACTTTTGTTTTGTTGGATATGGGTGCTGAAATTCAGGTTGTTGTCGAGGTATAGGCCTAGGAATTTGCCCTCATTATGTCTGGCAATTAGAGTGTTGTCGATCTTAATGTTAAGTTGCGCAACACCTGCTCTGCTACCAAATATAATATAGTAGGTTTTGTCAGTGCTAAGTGTAGGTTTATCGGCTGTCATCCAAGTCGATATTTTGAGCAGCTCCTCATTAACAATGGTGTTGAGGGTGGCAAGATTAGGGAAAGATGACATAAGTCGTGTCGTCAGCAAAGAGAATGGGTTTCAGGTGTTGGGATATGTTTGGAAGATCATTGACGTAAATGAGGAAGAGCAGGAGTCCAAGGACACTTCCCTGCAGAACTCCAGTATCAAGTGGCTGTGTTGATGAAGCTGTGTCTTTAATGGTGACATACTGATTCCTATTAGTAAGGTAGGATTTGAAATATACAAGCGCATGGCCTCTTATACATAATGGTCAAGTTTGTGGAGTAGGATGCTCTGGTCTACTGTGTCAAAAGCTTTTCTTAAGTCAATAAAATTTCCTAGCAGATATTCCTTATTTTCCAATGCTGTGTAAAGCAGATCTAATATTTTTACAATTGCATCATTGGTGCTTTTATTTTTCCTGAATCCAAATTGACAGGTGTTGAGTATGTTTTGTGCCGTTATAAACGAACATAGTCTCCTGTGCACGAGTTTCTCGAAGATTTTGGATAGCAATGGTAAGTTTGACATTGACCTATAGTTGTTTACATCTGTAGGGTCACCACCTTTATGTATTTGTGTAGCCCTTGCAGTCTTGAGTAGTTTCGGGAAGGTGCTAGTTTCTAGTGACTTGTTAAAAAGTAATGAAATAGCATGTGAAAGGACATGGGCCGCTCGCTTGTACAATAATGTGGGATACGAGAGATTCCCCCGAGTTATTTTTAAGCGACTTTATAATCTCGGTGACTTCGGTGGGCTCAGTTGGTACAAGACAGAAGGAATTTGGGAAATTCCCATCTAGGTAGTCCCCGGCATGGACGTTGGTACGTGGGATTTTACTGGCAAGATTAGATCCTATGGTTAAGAAGTCGTTTATCTTGTTAGTTGTATCAGTGGGATGCAGTGGTGTTTCATTAGGTTTAGTTAGGACAATATTCTTGTTTTTTTTTTTCAATCTGTGGGTGCCCAGAATCTGGGAGTGTGTTTTCCAGGTCTTTTTTATATCTCTTGTGTCAGTGAATCTGCTGTAGTATAATTGTTTGGCTTTATTACTTTGGTGAGAACTGATGAATAGTGTTTAAGAATATCTGTGTATTAAGCCCTGTCTATATTGCTTTTCATATTGGTGTTTCTTATCAATGGATTTCAGAATGCTGCTGGTTAGCCATGGGCAACCCAGCCGTTTATTCCTGATCTGTTTCGTTTTTATAGGACAATGTTTGTTGTATAGTCTAAGTAATTTGTTAAGAAAAATGTCTGTCCAATCGTCAATACCATTGGCCTTGGAGAATTCTGTTGGCCAGTCAACAGTCTCTAGTCTGATGTGAACTTCCTTATTGAGGCCTCGTCATGGAGTCTGAATGAAACTTTGTTGTATTCAAGTGGTGGTTTACTAATGTTTAAGAGGAAGGTTGGGTAGTGGTCTGTAGTGCTGTCTGTGATTATCCCTGATTTAAGGGGGGCTAGTAGATTGGTTCATATGTGGTCTATTATTGTTGCACTTGTCTCAGTGAGCCTGGTTGGTTTAGTTATTGTTGGTATGAGAAGCGTGTTGTTCATAGTGTTGATGAAATCAGTTACAGGCTGATCATTTAGTAGGCCAAAGTTGATATTGAAGTCTCCAGCTAAGAGAAGGAGGTGCTTTTTCATTTGTTTGCTATTAGTGCCTTAAATTTCTCACTGAAATTTTGGATGTTTGTGTGAGGTATCCGGTAAATGGCACCGATTGTTATAGGCGTCTTAAGGTTTTTTGCAGTAAAATAAGCAAAAATGCATTCCCCATATTCATCACTAAAGCAAGTGGTGCTAATACAAGATAGCTGGTTAGAGTAATAGTGAACAATACCACCCCCAACTTGGTATGGTCTTCAGTTGTGGATTGTTGTGTATCCTGGTAGAGTGTAGATATCTATTGTGTCCTGTTTAAGCCAGGTCTCAGGAAGAAAAATGCAGAAGGGTGTCTTTAGCGACTCAAGGAGTGCCAGGAGGTCATCATAGTATTTGCTTAAGGACCTGTTGTTGTAAATGGGAAAAAGGCTGGTAGGCCTAGATGTGAAAGAATGGGTCTGCAGTCAGTGTGTGCAGTTTAAAAAAATCCTGCAGCACAGTGCATAATGAGGAAAAAAAATCAGTGTTGATTTAAAACGAATTTGCAGTCTATTTCTGTATATTATTTATGATTGTATTCTTGTTTTCTTTGTCTCATTTCATAGAATAGAAGATATATTACAGAAACAGATAATTTTTATTGGTTTCACGATGGCAAGTACTTTGAAATTTAGTATAAAGTAGCGAAAAATGTTCGATTTTCGCCGATGTTCAAGAGTAAACAAATCACGTCAGGTGTCGAACACACATCAACTGGAAAGTCTAATATTCTTGCACAAGTGCGCTGATATTTATACCATTTTTACAGTGATGCAGTAGTATACATAATAAATCTATTTTTTGTGAGAAAAATTAAAAATGAAAAGTAAGTAATGTAAGAATGTTTAGGTAAGACACATATGCAACAGTTAGGTATCTTTATTATGAAACGTTTCGCCTACACAGTAGGCTTCTTCAGTCAAGTACAGAAAAGTTGATAGAAGCAGAAGATACTTGAAGACGATGTAATCAGTCCATCACCCTTAAAGTTTTGAGGTGGTCAGTCCCTCAGTCTGGAGAAGAGCATTGTTCCATAGTATGAAACAATATGGAGATGAAGTGACAGGATGGAGCTTTTTATAGCGCCAAGAGTTGAGACGTAGGCCACTAGGAGAGGTAAGAACTCAGATGTTGAGAGGTCAGGTCCCTCTCAAATCCAGCCGCTCTCACTAGAGGAAGTTGTCGAAGTTGATTGCAGGTCTGTACCAAGATACCCTTGTGTTGCAGTGTCTGACAGATTGAACATTAAAATGGTATAAAATACCGACAGGTTGTTTAGGTAAGACACATATGCAACAGTTAGGTATCTTTATTATGAAACGTTTCGCCTACACAGTAGGCTTCTTCAGTCAAGTACAGAAAAGTTGATAGAAGCAGAAGATACTTGAAGACGATGTAATCAGTCCATCACCCTTAAAGTTTTGAGGTGGTCAGTCCCTCAGTCTGGAGAAGAGCATTGTTCCATAGTATGAAACAATATGGAGATGAAGTGACAGGATGGAGCTTTTTATAGCGCCAAGAGGTGAGACGTAGGCCACTAGGAGAGGTAAGAACTCAGATGTTGAGAGGTCAGGTCCCTCTCAAATCCAGCCGCTCTCACTAGAGGAAGTTGTCGAAGTTGATTGCAGGTCTGTACCAAGATACCCTTGTGTTGCAGTGTCTGACAGATTGAACATTAAAATGGTATAAAATACCGACAGGTTGTTTAGGTAAGACACATATGCAACAGTTAGGTATCTTTATTATGAAACGTTTCGCCTACACAGTAGGCTTCTTCAGTCAAGTACAGAAAAGTTGATAGAAGCAGAAGATACTTGAAGACGATGTAATCAGTCCATCACCCTTAAAGTTTTGAGGTGGTCAGTCCCTCAGTCTGGAGAAGAGCATTGTTCCATAGTATGAAACAATATGGAGATGAAGTGACAGGATGGAGCTTTTTATAGCGCCAAGAGGTGAGACGTAGGCCACTAGGAGAGGTAAGAACTCAGATGTTGAGAGGTCAGGTCCCTCTCAAATCCAGCCGCTCTCACTAGAGGAAGTTGTCGAAGTTGATTGCAGGTCTGTACCAAGATACCCTTGTGTTGCAGTGTCTGACAGATTGAACTGAGGGACTGACCACCTCAAAACTTTAAGGATGATGGACTAATTACATCGTCTTCAAGTATCTTCTGCTTCTATCAACTTTTCTGTACTTGACTGAAGAAGCCTACTGTGTAGGCGAAACGTTTCATAATAAAGATACCTAACTGTTGCATATGTGTCTTACCTAAACAACCTGTCGGTATTTTATACCATTTTAATGTTCAATCTGTCAGACACTGCAACACAAGGGTATCTTGGTACAGACCTGCAATCAACTTCGACAACTTCCTCTAGTGAGAGCGGCTGGATTTGAGAGGGACCTGACCTCTCAACATCTGAGTTCTTACCTCTCCTAGTGGCCTACGTCTCACCTCTTGGCGCTATAAAAAGCTCCATCCTGTCACTTCATCTCCATATTGTTTCATACTATGGAACAATGCTCTTCTCCAGACTGAGGGACTGACCACCTCAAAACTTTAAGGGTGATGGACTGATTACATCGTCTTCAAGTATCTTCTGCTTCTATCAACTTTTCTGTACTTGACTGAAGAAGCCTACTGTGTAGGCGAAACGTTTCATAATAAAGATACCTAACTGTTGCATATGTGTCTTACCTAAACAACCTGTCGGTATTTTATACCATTTTAATGTTCAAGTAATGTAAGAGGAACCTGGAGACGTGACTAATGAGCATAAAATGTTTATTTTAGTACCAGGAATGTGTCTTGTTTATTCTGGAAACTATTTTGAAATTGACATCTATAGAAATTTGTGTGAAATTGGCCAAGTTGCCAATTTCTGACAACTTTATTGAATATTTGAAATATGTAAGTGGGTGGTTTCTTGTACTCAATCGATAGAACAAATGGAATTCTAGCAAAATGGCAATATTTTTAGCAGACAAACGCTGGAATTGGCCGAAAAGAGGCCTCAAAGTAGACGAAATCGCCAATGTATAAATATCGATAAGATCGCTAACTTCGAGAGAGCATAATTCCGTAAGTTTTCCATCAAATTTCATGCTTTTTGGTGTCATTATAACCGGAAAGATTCTCTTATTTCATAAGAAAAAAATATTATTTTTAAAATTTTTCGACCCTGAGAGGGAGTCAAGGATCAGTGGTCTCGACCCTGAAAGGGTTAAGATGTTATTTTGGCTTTTCTGGTGTGATTGGGCGTGTGGAAAGAAAGACAATGAAAAATAGAATGGAAAAAATCATAAAACAAAAAAGGAAAGGGGTAATGAAGGAAACGAAAAGTTGAGGAATTGGTACACAGCTAAGTCACAGAATTACTATTACTCCTGAATATTTATGGGAAATCTTCATGGGAAAATGGAACAGAATTCTTCCTCCATAAGCCATGCGTGTCGTAAGAGGCAACTAGCAACCTCTTGTGCATAAATTGCTAACTTTAATAATAAAAACTTAGTGTTTCTTTTTAAGTCACCCTGTCTTGGTGGTATACAGCCTGTGTGTTAACAAATGGGAAAGTGCTAAACTTATAGGGTCATACAGCACCTAAGGAACTGGGATAATAAAGTTTGAGCAAGGGTGAAAAGATAACTCAAAATAACAGAAATATTGAAAAGAAATAAGGATTGCCCAAACATTCTGTGAACTACACAGATTAACATCAACAACACATGCTAAGCTTGAAAACGTGAATACCATTCAGAAACTTTACTGTACAGTACTAAGAATGTAAAGCAGCTGGGATTGATGGGATAAAGACAAATATTAAAAGCAGGTGGGGATTTAGTTCTGGAATGGTGGGAGCTTTTATTTAATACCTGCATTAATGAGGGAAAGGTACCTAAAGATTATAAGAGTGCATGCATAGTTCCTTTGTATAAGGCAAAGAGGCCAAGTGTACAAAAATTATAGGGGAATAAGCCTATTGACTATACCTAACAAAGTGTATGGTATAGTTATTAAAGATTTTAAAAGACAGAGCAGGATCACAAACGAACAAGGAAGCTTTAGGATGGGTAGGAAGGTGTGTAGACAGTGCTTACAGTGAAGCATCTAGATGAACATCATTGATGAATATGATAGGGTGAACAGGAGAGAATGTGACATTTGTTACAAATGTATGGAATAGGCAGTAGGTTACTGAAAGCAGTTAAGTTTTTATGAGGATAGTGAGGCTCCTGTTAGAGTATGTAAGGGACGGAGATTATTTCCAAGTAAATTGTAGGCCTTAGACAGGGATGCATGATGCCACCATGGTTGTTCAATATATTTATAGATGGGGGTTGTCAAAGAAGTGAATGCTCGGGTGTTGGCAAGAGGTGTGGGATTAAGAGAAAAAATCTAACACAAAGTGAGAGAAGTTAGTTGCTTTTTGCTGATACTGTGCTTTTGGGATATTCTGAAGAGAAGTTGCAGAGTTTGGTGAAAGTTTGGAAGGGTATTACCTGGAGTTTACCTGGAGAAGGTTCCGGGGGTCAACGCCCCCGCGGCCCGGTCTGTGACCAGGCCTCCTAAAAAAAATGAAAAAAAAATGAAAAAAATGAGAAGTGAACATAGGAAAGGGTAAGGTAATGAGGATAAAAAATTTAGATAATGAAAGACTGGATATCAGACTGGAGGGAGGGAGTAGGGAGGAAGTGAATAGTCAGATATTTTGGAGTTGACTTTCAGTAGATGTGTTTATGAAAGATGAAGTGAATCATACAGTTGATGAGGGAAGAAAGATGAGTGGAGCACCGAGGAGTTTGTGGAGACAAAGAATATTAATCATGGAAGTAAAGAGGGGAATGTATGTAAGTATAGTGGCACCAACACTCTTGTATGGGTGTGAAGCATGGGTGATGAATGTTGCAACAAGAAGGCTGGATACAGTAGAGAAGTCATGTCTGAAGGCAACGTGTGGTGTGAATATAATGTGGAGAATCCATAGCTTGCAGATTAGAAGATGCGGGGTTTCTCAAAGTATTATCCAGAGGGCAGAGGAGGGGTTGTTGCAGTTCTGACATTTAGAGAGCCTGGAACAAAACAGAATGAAAAAAACTATCCAAGGAAGCAAAATGGAAAATGTACCAGAGTATAGTAGTAGCAACACTGTTGTAAGAGTGTAAAGCACGGGTTTTGAATGTTACAGCGAGGAGATGGTTGGAGGCAGTAAAAATATCATGTTTGAGGGTAATGTGTGGTGTCAAGCTTATACAGAGTTTGGTGAGTAGGTGTTGGGTTACCAAAAGTATTATTCAGAGTTGAGGTGTTGTTAAAGTGGTTTGAGCACTTAAAAATGAAGAAAAATAGAAGGACTAGGAGGCTGTACAAATCTGGGGGTGGAGGGAAGGAGGGAAAGGGGTTATTCTAGGAAATGTTGGAGGGAGAAGGTGAAGGAGGTTTCAAGTCCTAGGGGGCTTCAACATCCAACAAGCTTGTGTGAGCTTGTTGCATAGGAGTGGAGGAAAGTAGTTTATTATTTGACATGCTGTTGGAGTGTCAACAAGATAACACTTATGAAAGGATTTAGGGAAACTGGTTAGCCAGACTCTAGTCCTGGAGGTTTAAAGTACAGTTCCTGCAATCTGAAGGAGGGGTCATCTGAACTATATCAATGCCCTTCTGGCAAAACAGTGATTGAATGAGTGACTAGGCAGAAGAGATGTCATGGTTGAGGGCAATGTATTGTGTGAACATTATGCAGAGAATCTGGAGCATGGAGATTAAATGATACAGGGTCACCAAAAGAATAATTCAGAGAGCATAGGTTTTGTTGGGGGGGGGGGGCATTTAGAGAAGATAAAGCATGAATAAGACAACTAAGAGGTTACAAAAATTTGGGGTGGTCAAAGGAGTAGGAGTCTTCCAAAGAAGGGGAGAAGGGAGAGTGTACAGATGGTTTTGAATGTTACGGTATTCAGCATCCGAGCCCATTAGATCAGAGTGAATAGAGAAGTGGTTCTTATGATTAGGAAATCAAAATGGAATGCAAGTGAAATGTAGGAGAGGCCTGAGGACAAGATTATTGAACAGAAGAAAAGGTTTTTAATTCCAGAAATCTCTACTTTTTTATTTTATGGACTAATTTTTAAATTGGTATTTTTCTTTTAATTTTGTATGAAAATGGCCAAATTATGGAATTCTGTGCACTTTACAGGATAGTCAAAATAATTGAAGGGACAGTTTCTTGTGCTCATTAGATAGAATGGAAGGTAAACTAGCGAACTAGCAAACTAGCAAACTAGCAAACTAGCAAACTAGCCACTCGGCTCATTCATACCCTCTAACTTATCCTCATTAGTATAATTTATAAATTTACCTTTTTAATGATTCAAGATTAATTATAATTAATGATCCGAGATTATAATTAATCATTAATAAAGATTAATTACAATCATTTCTCAGCACAATCAGTTGAAGTTCCCAAGATGAAAAGTTATAGATATTAAAGAAGACTGGAATAGATTAAAAATAAATAAATGACCACCTACTTAATTTAATAATTGCGTTAATGTTTTCCTCCAGTCTGTCTTTGAAGACTCTTTTCAACAGCATTCATTTTGCAGCATTTGGTCCTGAAAAAATTGCTGTTAGTAGATTCTATCACTATCTAGTGTATATGTACTTAAACTATGTATTAATTTACTACATTCTAACCTAGTGGAAAGTGCTGAACGTAGAGCTACATTTTATATTTCATTCCTTCAAATTTTGCTTAATTGGCTCGAGTCACCTAGACATGAAAGAATGGGTCTGCGCACTCGGTGTGAGCAGTATTAAAAAATCTGGAACCACTTATTACCTTGTGGGAGCACCAGTTCAATTGAGTGCCAGCTAGAGCAAATAGCATGGCAAACACCAGATTCACTTATTCTATTTATTTATTATTAATTTGGATATGATACATAGATGTACAAAGAAATACAGTGGTTAAGTGTAACATGCCAGAAGCCCCTTGTATGCAGAGCATTATGGGCAGGCTTAAAATTAACTTAAGATTAAGTAAGCAATGATATATTCAGTGATAAAAAATATAGTGAACAAATAACAATTAAGCATAAACGAGTATTTCAAAGACAGGTTATATGGTCATTTGCCGAGTTGCTGAGCATTCAATAAAATGGAGTATTCTGTTAGGTAATGTAATTAAAAAAAGTTTGATAGGGTCATAGGTAAAACATTTATGAGATACAGCTATTCAGTATTTATTTAGTTGTGGGTGAGCAAGTGATTTTTAAGAAGAGACTTGAATTTATAAACAGACAGTGTTATGTCACATTAACACTCCCCTTTTAAGAAGGTAAAAATAACTTAGATAAATATATGAATGCGAGTGGGTGCCCCGAATATTCTTTTAGGGGAAAAAAAAAGAAACTTATATCGAATTTACAGAGAACATGTTTAAATGTTAAAGGGTGAAAATGTAAACAATAGAGTCAGTACTTACCGAGATATGAGGCTGCAAAGTTCACTTCATCACTGTCTTGCCAGAGGGGAGTTTTACACTACACTTATAAAACTGCAACATTAACACCCCTCCTTCAGAGTGCAGGCACTGTACTTCCCATCTCCAGGACTTAAATCCGGCCTGCTGGTTTCCCTGAATCCATAAATGTTACTTTGCTCACACTCCAACAGCACAAAGTTTAAAAACCACTTGTCTCCATTCACTCCTATCAAATAACCTCTAACCAATAATTGAATAATCCATGTTGTGTGTGCCTGCCACTTGTCTTACACTCCCAGTTCTGTTTATCATTTTTATTCATATTTTTTCATATGTTTTTGAACAAATTCACCCTTAGTGTAATTTTAAACTTATTTTAAGGTAAAGTGTTTTTTTTACTCGAGTAAATTGTTTTGCTTAATTTACAATTAAGAGTTAAAGTGTTCAGCCAGTCTTTTCACTTTTATTCTTTTATTATTTAACCTGTATTTTCCCAGTGTAATTATTATTGCTGCATCGATTATTTCTGCGCCTTATTTTTATTGCACTTGTTCTGCAGTGAATTTTGTTAACATTTTTATGTATTGTTATCCTTAGTTCATTATTGTTTGAGTGTCTTGTTTCTCATTTTTTTTATCTTTGTGTTATATTTTTAATTTTGTTTATTCACTCTAAGAAAAACATTGAAGTTTCCTAGTTACCTCTCTTTGCATACAATTTAGTGATTTTATTTTATACTTTTTATATGGATTTACAATTTTTTTAGCACTCATATCCAACACAAAAAAAGTATCCAAAACGGTGGGGATCCTCTCCAAGATACGATACTACGTGCCGCAAGCTGCCCTTCTCACACTATACCATTCACTTATATATCCATACCTCACCTATGCTATCTGTGCTTGGGGATCAACTGCAGCAACACACCTAAAGCCAATAATAACCCAACAAAAAAGCGCAGTAAGAATAATCACTAAATCCCATCCCTGGCAACACACCCCCCACTCTTCATAGCTCTAAACTTACTCCCTGTTCAGAACATCCACACTTACTACTGTGCAATCTATATCTACAGGACCTTAAATTCCAATATTAGCCTTGACCTAAAACGCTTTCTTGGTAGTTGTGACAGGATCCACAGGCATAACATCAGACGCAAACATCTCTATGACATTCCCCATGTTCAACTAAACCTTTACAAAAATTCAATGTATTTCAAAGGACCTAAAATCTGGAACACCCTACCTGAAAACTCTAGAACTGCAGACACATTCATCACTTTCAAAACTACAGTTAGAAAACATCTCCCTGATCCACCCCGACAACTAACTACATGATAACCACCTGGTGGTTCACAATTACACTCACTCACCCACTGACTATAAACCCAGAAATACTAATCTTAATCTTAAAATAATAAATCCTAACTAGTCATAAGTTTACCTATGATACTCCAATATTGTGCCAAAACAAAAGCATTCACGTTGCTAAACTCACAAATTATGATGTAGTCACTTAGCCTTAATACCATAATCTGTAAGTATTTAATGTTAAGAATTAATCTAAGTCTGCCCGAAATGCCTAGCCATGCTAGGTGTCCTAGTGGCACCCTCTGTAATTAGTATTTTATAACATGTAAACCACACAATACCCAAAACCTGTAAACCCCACAGTGTCACCCTTATACCTGGAGTTTACCTGGAGAGAGTTTCGGGGGTCAACGCCCCCGCGGCCCGGTCTGTGACCAGGCCTCCTGGTGGATCAGCGCCTGATCAACCAGGCTGTTGCTGCTGGCTGCACGCAAACCAACGTACGAGCCACAGCCCGGCTGATCAGGAACTGACTTTAGGTGCTTGTCCAGTGCCAGCTTGAAGACTGCCAGGGGTCTGTTGGTAATCCCCCTTATGTGTGCTGGGAGGCAGTTGAACAGTCTCGGGCCCCTGACACTTATTGTATGGTCTCTTAACGTGCTAGTGACACCCCTGCTTTTCATTGGGTGGATGTTGCATCGTCTGCCAAGTCTTTTGCTTTCGTAGTGAGTGATTTTCGTGTGCAAGTTCGGTACTAGTCCCTCTAGGATTTTCCAGGTGTATATAATCATG